>NW_027478486.1:1069111-1269986 GCF_051014685.1 Ptiloglossa arizonensis
AATTTTGATGGTTTCTCAAACATTCCTTAAATTCTAACTCCCATATCTCGCGAACGGATTGACGAACTCGAGAAATTCCTGTTGCATCTGAAAGTAGAAACTCGCCCGATTACAATGGTGTGTGTACTTTTCCCCTAGGCCATTCCAGTTATTGGTTTCGAGTATCAGACCAGCGAAAATTTTGATGGTTTCTCAACCATTCCTTAACTTCGAACTCCTATATCTCGCGAACGGATTCACGAACTCGAGAAATTCCTGTTGCATCCGAAAGTAGAAACTCGCACGATTACAACTGCATGTGTATTTTTCCCCTAGGCCTTTGTAGTTATCGGTTTCGGGAATCAGACTTGCGAAAATTTTGATGGTTTCTCAACCATTCCTTCACTTCTAACTCCCATATCTGGCGAACGGATTGACGATCTCGGGAAATTCCTGTTGCATCTGAAAGTAGAAACACGCCCGATTACAGTGGCGTGTGTACTTTTCCCCTAGGCAATTCCAGTTATTGGTTTCGAGTATCAGACATGCGAAAATTTTGATGGTTTCTCAACCATTCCTTAACTTCAAACTCCCATATCTCGCGAACGGATTCACAATCTCCAGAAATTCCTGTTGCATCTGAAAGTAGAAACTCGCACGATTACAACGGTATGTGTATTTTTCCCCTAGGCCATTGTAGTTATTGGTTTCGAGTATTAGACATGCGAAAATTTTGATGGTTTCTCAACCATTCCTTCATGTCAAACTCCCATATCTGGCGAACGGATTGACGAACTCGAGAAATTCCTGTTGCATCTGAAAGTAGAAACTCGCCCGAATACAGCGGTAAGTGTACTTTTGCCCTAGGCCATAGTAGTTATTGGTTTCGAGTATCATGGTTGCGAATATTTTGATGGTTTCTCAACCATTCCTTAATTTCAAACTCCCATATCTCGCGAACGGATTGACGATCTCGAGAAATTCCTGTTGCATCTGAAAGTAGAAACTCGCCCGATTACAGCGGTACGTGTACTCTTGCCATAGGCCATAGTAGTTATTGGTATCGAGTATCAGAGTTGCGAATATTTTGATGGTTTCTCAACCATTCCTTAATTTCAAACTCCCATATCTCGCGAACGGATTGACGATCTCGAGAAATTCCTGTTGCATCTGAAAGTAGAAACTCGCCCGATTACAATGGTGTGTGTACTTTTCCCCTAGGCCATTCCAGTTATTGGTTTCGAGTATCAGACCAGCCAAAATTTTGATGCTTTCTCAACCATATCTTAACTTCAAACTCCCATATCTCGCGAACGAACTGACGAACTCGAGAAATTCTTGTTGCATCTGAAAGCAGAAACTCGCCCGGTTACAACGGTGTGTGTATTTTTGCCCTATACCATAGTAGTTATTGGTTTCGAGTATCAGACCAGCGAAATTTTTGATGATTTCTCAACCATTCCTTAACTTCAAACTCCCATATCTTGCGAACGGATTGACGAGCTCGAGAAATTCCTGTTGCATCTGAAAGTAGAAACTCGACCGATTACAATGGTGTGTGTACTTTTCCCCTAGGCCATTCCAGTTATTGGTTTCGAGTATCAGACCAGCGAAATTTTTGATGGTTTCTCAACCATTCCTTAACTTCAAACTCCCATATCTCGCGAACGGATTGACGAACTCGAGAAATTCCTGTTGCATCTGAAAGTAGAAACTCGCACGATTACAACGGCATGTGTATTTTTCATCTAGGCCTTTGTAGTTATTGGTTTCGGGAATCAGACTTGCGAAAATTTTGATGGTTTCTCAACCATTCCTTAAATTCTAACTCCCGTATCTCGCGAACGGATTGACGAACTCGAGAAATTCCTGTTGCATCTGGAAGTAGAAACTCGCCCGATTACAATGGTGTGTGTACTTTTCCCCTAGGCCATTCCAGTTATTGGTTTCGAGTATCAGACCAGCGAAAATTTTGATGGTTTCTCAACCATATCTTAACTTCAAACTCCCATATCTCGCGAACGAACTGTACGAACTCTAGAAATTCTTATTGCATCCGAAAGTAGAAACTCGCACGATTACAACTGCATGTGTATTTTTCCCCTAGGCCTTTGTAGTTATTGGTTTCGAGTATCAGACTTGCGAAAATTTTGATGGTTTCTCAACCATTCCTTAACTTCGAACTTCTATATCTCGCGAACGGATTCACGAACTCTTAGAAATTCCTGTTGCATCTGAAAGTAGAAACTCGCACGATTACAACGGCATGTGTATTTTTCCCCTAGGCCTTTGTAGTTATTGGTTTCGGGAATTAGACTTGCGAAAATTTTGATGGTTTCTCAACCATTCCTTAACTTCAAACTCCCATATCTCGCGAACGGAATGACGAACTCGAGAAATTCCTGTTGCATCTGAAAGTAGAAGCTCGCACGATTACAACGGCATGTGTATTTTTCCCCTAGGCGTTTGTAGTTATTGGTTTCGGGAATCAGACTTGCGAAAATTTTGATGGTTTCTCAAACATTCCTTAAATTCTAACTCCCATATCTCGCGAACGGATTGACGAACTCGAGAAATTCCTGTTGCATCTGAAAGTAGAAACTCGCCCGATTACAATGGTGTGTGTACTTTTCCCCTAGGCCATTCCAGTTATTGGTTTCGAGTATCAGACCAGCGAAAATTTTGATGGTTTCTCAACCATTCCTTAACTTCGAACTCCTATATCTCGCGAACGGATTCACGAACTCGAGAAATTCCTGTTGCATCCGAAAGTAGAAACTCGCACGATTACAACTGCATGTGTATTTTTCCCCTAGGCCTTTGTAGTTATCGGTTTCGGGAATCAGACTTGCGAAAATTTTGATGGTTTCTCAACCATTCCTTCACTTCTAACTCCCATATCTGGCGAACGGATTGACGATCTCGGGAAATTCCTGTTGCATCTGAAAGTAGAAACACGCCCGATTACAGTGGCGTGTGTACTTTTCCCCTAGGCAATTCCAGTTATTGGTTTCGAGTATCAGACATGCGAAAATTTTGATGGTTTCTCAACCATTCCTTAACTTCAAACTCCCATATCTCGCGAACGGATTCACAATCTCCAGAAATTCCTGTTGCATCTGAAAGTAGAAACTCGCACGATTACAACGGTATGTGTATTTTTCCCCTAGGCCATTGTAGTTATTGGTTTCGAGTATTAGACATGCGAAAATTTTGATGGTTTCTCAACCATTCCTTCATGTCAAACTCCCATATCTGGCGAACGGATTGACGAACTCGAGAAATTCCTGTTGCATCTGAAAGTAGAAACTCGCCCGAATACAGCGGTAAGTGTACTTTTGCCCTAGGCCATAGTAGTTATTGGTTTCGAGTATCATGGTTGCGAATATTTTGATGGTTTCTCAACCATTCCTTAATTTCAAACTCCCATATCTCGCGAACGGATTGACGATCTCGAGAAATTCCTGTTGCATCTGAAAGTAGAAACTCGCCCGATTACAGCGGTACGTGTACTCTTGCCATAGGCCATAGTAGTTATTGGTATCGAGTATCAGAGTTGCGAATATTTTGATGGTTTCTCAACCATTCCTTAATTTCAAACTCCCATATCTCGCGAACGGATTGACGATCTCGAGAAATTCCTGTTGCATCTGAAAGTAGAAACTCGCCCGATTACAATGGTGTGTGTACTTTTCCCCTAGGCCATTCCAGTTATTGGTTTCGAGTATCAGACCAGCCAAAATTTTGATGCTTTCTCAACCATATCTTAACTTCAAACTCCCATATCTCGCGAACGAACTGACGAACTCGAGAAATTCTTGTTGCATCTGAAAGCAGAAACTCGCCCGGTTACAACGGTGTGTGTATTTTTGCCCTATACCATAGTAGTTATTGGTTTCGAGTATCAGACCAGCGAAATTTTTGATGATTTCTCAACCATTCCTTAACTTCAAACTCCCATATCTTGCGAACGGATTGACGAGCTCGAGAAATTCCTGTTGCATCTGAAAGTAGAAACTCGACCGATTACAATGGTGTGTGTACTTTTCCCCTAGGCCATTCCAGTTATTGGTTTCGAGTATCAGACCAGCGAAATTTTTGATGGTTTCTCAACCATTCCTTAACTTCAAACTCCCATATCTCGCGAACGGATTGACGAACTCGAGAAATTCCTGTTGCATCTGAAAGTAGAAACTCGCACGATTACAACGGCATGTGTATTTTTCATCTAGGCCTTTGTAGTTATTGGTTTCGGGAATCAGACTTGCGAAAATTTTGATGGTTTCTCAACCATTCCTTAAATTCTAACTCCCGTATCTCGCGAACGGATTGACGAACTCGAGAAATTCCTGTTGCATCTGGAAGTAGAAACTCGCCCGATTACAATGGTGTGTGTACTTTTCCCCTAGGCCATTCCAGTTATTGGTTTCGGGAATCAGATTTGCGAAAATTTTGATGGTTTCTCAACAATTCCTTAAATTCTAACTCCCATATCTCGCGAACAGATTGACGAACTCGAGAAATTCCTGTTGCATCTGAAATTTAGAAACTCGCCCGATTACAATGTTGTGTGTACTTTTCCCCTAGGCCATTCCAGTTATTGGTTTCGAGTATCAGACCAGCGAAAATTTTGATGGTTTCTCAACCATATCTTAACTTCAAACTCCCATATCTCGCGAACGAACTGTACGAACTCTAGAAATTCTTATTGCATCTGAAAGCAGAAACTCGCCCGCTTACAACGGTGTGTGTATTTTTGCCCTATGCCATAGTAGTTATTGGTTTCGAGTATCAGACTTGCGAAAATTTTGATGGTTTCTCAACCATTCCTTAACTTCGAACTTCTATATCTCGCGAACGGATTCACGAACTCTTAGAAATTCCTGTTGCATCTGAAAGTAGAAACTCGCACGATTACAACGGCATGTGTATTTTTCCCCTAGGCCTTTGTAGTTATTGGTTTCGGGAATTAGACTTGCGAAAATTTTGATGGTTTCTCAACCATTCCTTAACTTCAAACTCCCATATCTCGCGAACGGAATGACGAACTCGAGAAATTCCTGTTGCATCTGAAAGTAGAAGCTCGCACGATTACAACGGCATGTGTATTTTTCCCCTAGGCGTTTGTAGTTATTGGTTTCGGGAATCAGACTTGCGAAAATTTTGATGGTTTCTCAAACATTCCTTAAATTCTAACTCCCATATCTCGCGAACGGATTGACGAACTCGAGAAATTCCTGTTGCATCTGAAAGTAGAAACTCGCCCGATTACAATGGTGTGTGTACTTTTCCCCTAGGCCATTCCAGTTATTGGTTTCGAGTATCAGACCAGCGAAAATTTTGATGGTTTCTCAACCATTCCTTAACTTCGAACTCCTATATCTCGCGAACGGATTCACGAACTCGAGAAATTCCTGTTGCATCCGAAAGTAGAAACTCGCACGATTACAACTGCATGTGTATTTTTCCCCTAGGCCTTTGTAGTTATCGGTTTCGGGAATCAGACTTGCGAAAATTTTGATGGTTTCTCAACCATTCCTTCACTTCTAACTCCCATATCTGGCGAACGGATTGACGATCTCGGGAAATTCCTGTTGCATCTGAAAGTAGAAACACGCCCGATTACAGTGGCGTGTGTACTTTTCCCCTAGGCAATTCCAGTTATTGGTTTCGAGTATCAGACATGCGAAAATTTTGATGGTTTCTCAACCATTCCTTAACTTCAAACTCCCATATCTCGCGAACGGATTCACAATCTCCAGAAATTCCTGTTGCATCTGAAAGTAGAAACTCGCACGATTACAACGGTATGTGTATTTTTCCCCTAGGCCATTGTAGTTATTGGTTTCGAGTATTAGACATGCGAAAATTTTGATGGTTTCTCAACCATTCCTTCATGTCAAACTCCCATATCTGGCGAACGGATTGACGAACTCGAGAAATTCCTGTTGCATCTGAAAGTAGAAACTCGCCCGAATACAGCGGTAAGTGTACTTTTGCCCTAGGCCATAGTAGTTATTGGTTTCGAGTATCATGGTTGCGAATATTTTGATGGTTTCTCAACCATTCCTTAATTTCAAACTCCCATATCTCGCGAACGGATTGACGATCTCGAGAAATTCCTGTTGCATCTGAAAGTAGAAACTCGCCCGATTACAGCGGTACGTGTACTCTTGCCATAGGCCATAGTAGTTATTGGTATCGAGTATCAGAGTTGCGAATATTTTGATGGTTTCTCAACCATTCCTTAATTTCAAACTCCCATATCTCGCGAACGGATTGACGATCTCGAGAAATTCCTGTTGCATCTGAAAGTAGAAACTCGCCCGATTACAATGGTGTGTGTACTTTTCCCCTAGGCCATTCCAGTTATTGGTTTCGAGTATCAGACCAGCCAAAATTTTGATGCTTTCTCAACCATATCTTAACTTCAAACTCCCATATCTCGCGAACGAACTGACGAACTCGAGAAATTCTTGTTGCATCTGAAAGCAGAAACTCGCCCGGTTACAACGGTGTGTGTATTTTTGCCCTATACCATAGTAGTTATTGGTTTCGAGTATCAGACCAGCGAAATTTTTGATGATTTCTCAACCATTCCTTAACTTCAAACTCCCATATCTTGCGAACGGATTGACGAGCTCGAGAAATTCCTGTTGCATCTGAAAGTAGAAACTCGACCGATTACAATGGTTTGTGTACTTTTCACCTAGGCCATTCCAGTTATTGGTTTCGAGTATCAGACCAGCGAAAATTTTGATGGTTTCTCAACCATTCCTTAACTTCGAACTCCCATATCTCGCGAACGGATTGACGAACTCGAGAAATTCCTGTTGCATCTGAAAGTAGAAACTCGCACGATTACAACGGCATGTGTATTTTTCCCCTTGGCCTTTGTAGTTTTTGGTTTCGGGAATCAGACTTGCGAAAATTTTGATGGTTTCTCAACCATATCTTAACTTCAAACTCCCATATCTCGCGAACGAACTGACGAACTCGAGAAATTCTTGTTGCATCTGAAAGCAGAAACTCGCCCGGTTACAACGGTGTGTGTATTTTTGCCCTATGCCATAGTAGTTATTGGTTTCGAGTATCAGACTTGCGAAAATTTTGATGGTTTCTCAACCATTCCTTAAATTCTAACTCCCGTATCTCGCGAACGGATTGACGAACTCGAGAAATTCCTGTTGCATCTGGAAGTAGAAACTCGCACGATTACAATGGTGTGTGTACTTTTCCCCTAGGCCATTCCAGTTATTGGTTTCGGGAATCAGACTTGCGAAAATTTTGATGGTTTCTCAACCATTCCTTAAATTCTAACTCCCATATCTCGCGAACAGATTGACGAACTCGAGAAATTCTTGTTGCATCTGAAAGCAGAAACTCGCCCGGTTACAACGGTGTGTGTATTTTTGCCCTATACCATAGTAGTTATTGGTTTCGAGTATCAGACCAGCGAAATTTTTGATGATTTCTCAACCATTCCTTAACTTCAAACTCCCATATCTCGCGAACGGATTCACGAACTCGAGAAATTCAGGTTGCATCTGAAAGTAGAAACTCGCCCGATTACAATGATGTGTGTACTTTTCCCCTAGGCCATTCCAGTTATTGGTTTCGGGAATCAGACCAGCGAAAATTTTGATGGTTTCCCAACCATTCCTTAACTTCAAACTCCCATATCTCGCGAACGGATTGACGAACTCGAGAAATTCCTGTTGCATCTGAAAGTAGAAACTCGCCCGAATACAGCGGTAAGTGTACTTTTCCCCTAGGCCATTCCAGTTATTGGTTTCGAGTATCAGACCAGCGAAATTTTTGATGGTTTCTCAACCATTCCTTAACTTCAAACTCCCATATCTCGCGAACGGATTGACGAACTCGAGAAATTCCTGTTGCATCTGAAAGTAGAAACTCGCACGATTACAACGGCATGTGTATTTTTCATCTAGGCCTTTGTAGTTATTGGTTTCGGGAATCAGACTTGCGAAAATTTTGATGGTTTCTCAACCATTCCTTAAATTCTAACTCCCATATCTCGCGAACAGATTGACGAACTCGAGAAATTCCTGTTGCATCTGAAATTTAGAAACTCGCCCGATTACAATGTTGTGTGTACTTTTCCCCTAGGCCATTCCAGTTATTGGTTTCGGGAATCAGATTTGCGAAAATTTTGATGGTTTCTCAACCATTCCTTAAATTCTAACTCCCATATCTCGCGAACAGATTGACGAACTCGAGAAATTCCTGTTGCATCTGAAATTTAGAAACTCGCCCGATTACAATGTTGTGTGTACTTTTCCCCTAGGCCATTCCAGTTATTGGTTTCGAGTATCAGACCAGCGAAAATTTTGATGGTTTCTCAACCATATCTTAACTTCAAACTCCCATATCTCGCGAACGAACTGTACGAACTCTAGAAATTCTTATTGCATCTGAAAGCAGAAACTCGCCCGCTTACAACGGTGTGTGTATTTTTGCCCTATGCCATAGTAGTTATTGGTTTCGAGTATCAGACTTGCGAAAATTTTGATGGTTTCTCAACCATTCCTTAACTTCAAACTCCCATATCTCGCGAACGGATTCACAATCTCCAGAAATTCCTGTTGCATCTGAAAGTAGAAACTCGCACGATTACAACGGCATGTGTATTTTTCCCCTAGGCCTTTGTAGTTATTGGTTTCGGGAATTAGACTTGCGAAAATTTTGATGGTTTCTCAACCATTCCTTAACTTCAAACTCCCATATCTCGCGAACGGAATGACGAACTCGAGAAATTCCTGTTGCATCTGAAAGTAGAAGCTCGCACGATTACAACGGCATGTGTATTTTTCCCCTAGGCGTTTGTAGTTATTGGTTTCGGGAATCAGACTTGCGAAAATTTTGATGGTTTCTCAAACATTCCTTAAATTCTAACTCCCATATCTCGCGAACGGATTGACGAACTCGAGAAATTCCTGTTGCATCTGAAAGTAGAAACTCGCCCGATTACAATGGTGTGTGTACTTTTCCCCTAGGCCATTCCAGTTATTGGTTTCGAGTATCAGACCAGCGAAAATTTTGATGGTTTCTCAACCATTCCTTAACTTCGAACTCCTATATCTCGCGAACGGATTCACGAACTCGAGAAATTCCTGTTGCATCCGAAAGTAGAAACTCGCACGATTACAACTGCATGTGTATTTTTCCCCTAGGCCTTTGTAGTTATCGGTTTCGGGAATCAGACTTGCGAAAATTTTGATGGTTTCTCAACCATTCCTTCACTTCTAACTCCCATATCTGGCGAACGGATTGACGATCTCGGGAAATTCCTGTTGCATCTGGAAGTAGAAACACGCCCGATTACAGTGGCGTGTGTACTTTTCCCCTAGGCAATTCCAGTTATTGGTTTCGAGTATCAGACATGCGAAAATTTTGATGGTTTCTCAACCATTCCTTAACTTCAAACTCCCATATCTCGCGAACGGATTCACAATCTCCAGAAATTCCTGTTGCATCTGAAAGTAGAAACTCGCACGATTACAACGGTATGTGTATTTTTCCCCTAGGCCATTGTAGTTATTGGTTTCGAGTATTAGACATGCGAAAATTTTGATGGTTTCTCAACCATTCCTTAACTTCAAACTCCCATATCTCGCGAACGATCTGACGAACTCGAGAAATTCTTGTTGCATCTGAAAGCAGAAACTCGCCCGATTACAGCGGTGTGTGTGTTTTTGCCCTAGGCCATAGTAGTTATTGGTTTGGAGTATCAGACTTGCGAAAATCTTGATGGTTTCTCAACCATTCCTTAATTTCAAACTCCCATATCTCGCGAACGAATTGACCAACTCGAGAAATGCCTGCTGCATCGGAAAGTAGAAACTCGCCCCATTACAATGGTGTGTGTACTTTTCCCTAGGCCATTCCAGTTATTTGTTTCGAGTATCAGACCAGCGAAATTTTTGATGGTTTCTCAACCATTCCTTATATACAAACTCCCATATCTCGCGAACGGATTGACGAACTCGAGAAATTCCTGTTTCATCTGAAAGTAGAAACTCGCCCGATTACAACGGTATGTGTATTTTTCCCCTAGGCCATTGTAGTTATCGGTTTCGAATATCAGACATGCGAAAATTTTGATGGTTTCTCAACCATTCCTTTACTTCAAACTCCCATATCACGCGAACGGATTGACGAACTCGAGAAATTCCTATTGCATCTGAAAGCAGAAACTCGCCCGATTACAACGGTATGTGTATTTTTGCCCTAGGCCATAGTAGTTATTGGTTTCGAGTATCAGACTTGCGAAAATTTTGATGGTTTCTCAACCATTCCTTAACTTCGAACTCCTATATCTCGCGAACAGATTCACAAACTCGAGAAATTCCTGTTTCATCTGAAAGTAGAAACTCGCCCGATTACAACGGTATGTGTATTTTTCCCCTAGGCCATTGTAGTTATCGGTTTCGAGTATCAGACCAGCGAAAATTTTGATGGTTTCTCAACCATTCCTTTACTTCAAACTCCCATATCACGCGAACGGATTGACGAACTCGAGAAATTCCTATTGCATCTGAAAGCAGAAACTCGCCCGATTACAACGGTATGTGTATTTTTGCCCTAGGCCATAGTAGTTATTGGTTTCGAGTATCAGACATGCGAAAATTTTAATGGTTTCTTAACCGTTCCTTAACTTCAAACTCCCATATCTCGGGAATGGATCGACGAACTCAAGAAATTCATGTTGCATCTGAAAGCAGAAACTTGCCCGATTACAATGGTGTGTGTACTTTTCCCATAGGCCATTCCAGTTATTGGTTTCGAGTATCAGAGCAGCGAAAATTTTGACGGTTTCTCAACCATTACTTAACTTCAAACTCAAATATCTCGCGAACGATCTGACGAACTCGAGAAATTCTTGTGGCATCTGAAAGTTGAAACACGCCCGATTACAACGGTATGTGTATTTTTGCCCTAGGCCATAGTAGTTATTGGTTTCGAGTATCAGAGTTGCGAAAATTTTGATGGTTTCTCAACCATTCCTTAACTTCTAACTCCCATATCTCGCGAACGGTTTGACGATCTCGAGAAATTCCTGTTGCATCTGAAAGTAGAAACACGCCCGATTACAGTGGTGTGTGTACTTTTCCCCTAGGCCATTCCAGTTATTGGTTTCGAGTATCAGACCAGCGAAAATTTTGATTGTTTCTCAACCATTCCTTAACTTCAAACTCCCATATCTCGCGAACGGTTTGACGAACTCGAGAAATTCCTGTTGCATCTGAAAGTAGAAACTCGCCCGCTTACAATGGTGTGTGTACTTTTCCCCTAGGCCACTCCAGTTATTGGTTTCTAGTATCAGACCAGCGAAATTTTTGATGGTTTCTCAACCATTCCTTAACTTCAAACTCCCATATCTCGCGAACGGATTGACGAACTCGAGAAATTCCTGTTGCATCTGAAAGTAGAAACACGCCCGATTTCAGTGGTGTGTGTACTTTTCCCCTAGGCCATTCCAGTTATTGGTTTCGAGTATCAGACTTGCGAAAATTTTGATGGTTTCTCAACCATTCCTTAAATTCTAACTCCCATATCTCGCGAACGGATTCACGAACTCGAGAAATTCCTGTTGCATCTGAAAGTAGAAACTCGCACGATTACAATTGCATGTGTATTTTTCCCCTAGGCCTTTGTAGTTATTGGTTTCGGGAATCAGACTTGCGAAAATTTTGATGGTTTCTCAACCATTCCTTCACTTCTAACTCCCATATCTGGCGAACGGATTGACGATCTCGAGAAATTCCTGTTGCATCTGAAAGTAGAAACACGCCCGATTACAGTGGTGTGTGTACTTTTCCCCTAGGCCATTCCAGTTATTGGTTTCGAGTATCAGACCAGCGAAATTTTTGATGGTTTCTCAACCATTCCTTAACTTCAAACTCCCATATCTCGCGAACGGAATGACGAACTCGAGAAATTCCTGTTGCATCTGAAGGTAGGAACTCGCCCGATTACAATGGTGTGTGTACTTTTCCCCTAGGCCATTCCAGTTATTAGATTCGAGTATCAGACTTGCGAAAATTTTGATGGTTACTCAACCATTCCTTAACATCAAACTTACAAATCTCGCGAACGGATTGACGAACTCGAGAAATTCCTGTTGCATCTGAAAGTAGAAACGCGCTCGATTACAATGGTGTGTTTACTTTTCCCCAAGGCCATTCCAGTTATTGGTTTCGAGTATCAGACTTGCGAAAGTTTTGATGGTTTCTCAAACATTCCTTAACTTCAAACGCCCATATCTCGCGAACGGATTGACGAACTCGAGAAATTCCTGTCGCATATGAAAGTAGAAACTCGCACGATTACAACGGCATGTGTATTTTTTCCCTAGGCCATTCCAGTTATTGGTTTCGAGTATCAGACCAGCGAAATTTTTGATGGTTTCTCAACCATTCCTTAACTTCAAACTCCCATATCTCTCGAACGGATTGACGAACTCGAGAAATTCCTGTTGCATCTGAAAGTAGAAACTCGCCCGATTACAATGGTGTGTGTACTTGTCCCCTAGGCCATTCCAGTTATTGGTTTCGAGTATCAGACCAGCGAAATTTTTGATGGTTTCTCAACCATTCCTTAACTTCAAACTCCCATATCTCGCGAACGGATTGACGATCTCGAGAAATTCCTGTTGCATCTGAATGTAGAAACTCGCCAGATTACAGCGGTGTATGTATTTTTGCCCTAGGCCATAGTAGATATTGGTTTCGAGTATCATGGTTGCGAAAATTTTGATGGTTTCTCAACCATTCCTTAACTTCGAACTCCCATATCTCGCGAACGGATTGACGAACTCGAGAAATTCCTGTTCCATCTGAAAGTAGAAACTCGCACGATTACAACGGTATGTGTATTTTTCCCCTAGGCCATTCCAGTTATTGGTTTCGAGTATCAGACCAGCGAAATTTTTGATGGTTTCTCAACCATTCCTTAACTTCAAACTCCCATATCTCGCGAACGGATTGACGAACTCGAGAAATTCCTGTTCCATCTGAAAGTAGAAACTCGCACGATTACAACGGTATGTGTATTTTTCCCCTAGGCCATTCCAGTTATTGGTTTCGAATATCAGACCAGCGAAAATTTTGATGCTTTCTCAACCATTCCTTAACTTCAAACTCCCATATCTCGCGAACGGATTGACGAACTCGAGAAATTCCTGTTGCATCTGAAAGTAGAAACTCGCCCGATTACAATGGTGTGTGTACTTGTCCCCTAGGCCATTCCAGTTATTGGTTTCGAGTATCAGACCAGCGAAATTTTTGATGGTTTCTCAACCATTCCTTAACTTCGAACTCCCATATCTCTCGAACGGATTGACGAACTCGAGAAATTCCTGTTGCATCTGAAAGTAGAAACTCGCACGATTACAACGGCATGTGTATTTTTTCCCTAGGCCATTCCTGTTATTGGTTTCGAGTATCAGACCAGCGAAATTTTTGATGGTTTCTCAACCATTCCTTAACTTCAAACTCCCATATCTCGCGAACGGATTGACGATCTCGAGAAATTCCTGTTGCATCTGAATGTAGAAACTCGCCAGATTACAGCGGTGTATGTATTTTTGCCCTAGGCCATAGTAGATATTGGTTTCGAGTATCATGGTTGCGAAAATTTTGATGGTTTCTCAACCATTCCTTAACTTCGAACTCCCATATCTCGCGAACGGATTGACGAACTCGAGAAATTCCTGTTCCATCTGAAAGTAGAAACTCGCACGATTACAACGGTATGTGTATTTTTCCCCTAGGCCATTCCAGTTATTGGTTTCGAATATCAGTCCAGCGAAAATTTTGATGCTTTCTCAACCATTCCTGAACTTCAAACTCCCATATCTCGCGAACGGATTGACGAACTCGAGAAATTCCTGTTGCATCTGAAAGTAGAAACTCGCCCGAATACAGCGGTAAGTGTACTTTTGCCCTAGGCCATAGTAGTTGTTGGTTTCGAGTATCAGGGTTGCGAATATTTTGATGGTTTCTCAACCATTCCTTCATTTCAAACTCCCATATCTGGCGAACGGATTGACGAACTCGAGAAATTCCTGTTGCATCTGAAAGTAGAAACTCGCCCGAATACAGCGGTAAGTGTACTTTTGCCCTAGGCCATAGTAGTTATTGGTTTCGAGTATCATGGTTGCGAATATTTTGATGGTTTCTCAACCATTCCTTAATTTCAAACTCCCATATCTCGCGAACGGATTGACGATCTCGAGAAATTCCTGTTGCATCTGAAAGTAGAAACTCAACCGATTACAGCGGTAAGTGTACTTTTGCCATAGGCCATAGTAGTTATTGGTATCGAGTATCAGAGTTGCGAATATTTTGATGGTTTCTCAACCATTCCTTAATTTCAAACTCCCATATCTCGCGAACGGATTGACGATCTCGAGAAATTCCTGTTGCATCTGAAAGTAGAAACTCGCCCGATTACAATGGTGTGTGTACTTGTCCCCTAGGCCATTCCAGTTATTGGTTTCGAGTATCAGACCAGCGAAATTTTTGATGGTTTCTCAACCATTCCTTAACTTCGAACTCCCATATCTCTCAAACGGATTGACGAACTCGAGAAATTCCTGTTGCATCTGGAAGTAGAAACTCGCCCGATTACAATGATGTGTGTACTTTTCCCCTAGGCCATTCCAGTTATTGGTTTCGGGAATCAGACCAGCGAAAATTTTGATGGTTTCCCAACCATTCCTTACCTTCAAACTCCCATATCTCGCGAACGGATTGACGAACTCGAGAAATTCCTGTTGCATCTGAAAGTAGAAACTCGCCCGAATACAGCGGTAAGTGTACTTTTCCCCTAGGCCATTCCAGTTATTGGTTTCGAGTATCAGACCAGCGAAATTTTTGATGGTTTCTCAACCATTCCTTAACTTCAAACTCCCATTTCTCGCGAACGGATTGACGAACTCGAGAAATTCCTGTTGCATCTGAAAGTAGAAACTCGCACGATTACAACGGCATGTGTATTTTTCATCTAGGCCTTTGTAGTTATTGGTTTCGGGAATCAGACTTGCGAAAATTTTGATGGTTTCTCAACCATTCCTTAAATTCTAACTCCCGTATCTCGCGAACGGATTGACGAACTCGAGAAATTCCTGTTGCATCTGGAAGTAGAAACACGCCCGATTACAATGGTGTGTGTACCTTTCCCCTAGGCCATTCCAGTTATTGGTTTCGGGAATCAGACTTGCGAAAATTTTGATGGTTTCTCAACCATTCCTTAAATTCTAACTCCCATATCTCGCGAACAGATTGACGAACTCGAGAAATTCCTGTTGCATCTGAAAGTAGAAACTCGCCCGATTACAATGTTGTGTGTACTTTTCCCCTAGGCCATTCCAGTTATTGGTTTCGAGTATCAGGCCAGCGAAAATTTTGATGGTTTCTCAACCATTCCTTAACTTCGAACTCCTATATCTCGCGAACGGATTCACGAACTCGGGAAATTCCTGTTGCATCTGAAAGTAGAAACTCGCACGATTACAACTGCATTTGTATTTTTCCCCTAGGCCTTTGTAGTTATTGGTTTCGGGAATCAGACTTGCGAAAATTTTGATGGTTTCTCAACCATTCCTTAAATTCTAACTCCCATATCTCGCGAACGGATTGACGAACTCGAGAAATTCCTGTTGCATCTGAAAGTAGAAACTCGCCCGATTACAATGGTGTGTGTACTTTTCCCCTTGGCCATTCCAGTTATTGGTTTCGGGTATCAGACCAGCGAAAATTTTGATGGTTTCTCAACCATATCTTAACTTCAAACTCCCATATCTCGCGAACGAACTGTACGAACTCTAGAAATTCTTATTGCATCTGAAAGCAGAAACTCGCCCGGTTACAACGGTGTGTGTATTTTTGCCCTATGCCATGGTAGTTATTGGTTTCGAGTATCAGACTTGCGAAAATTTTGATGGTTTCTCAACCATTCCTTAACTTCGAACTTCTATATCTCGCGAACGGATTCACGAACTCTTAGAAATTCCTGTTGCATCTGAAAGTAGAAACTCGCACGATTACAACGGCATGTGTATTTTTCCCCTAGGCCTTTGTAGTTATTGGTTTCGGGAATCAGACTTGCGAAAATTTTGATGGTTTCTCAACCATTCCTTCACTTCTAACTCCCATATCTGGCGAACGGATTGACGATCTCGAGAAATTCCTGTTGCATCTGAAAGTAGAAACACGCCCGATTACAGTGGTGTGTGTACTTTTCCCCTAGGCCATTCCAGTTATTGGTTTCGAGTATCAGACCAGCGAAATTTTTGATGGTTTCTCAACCATTCCTTTACTTCTAACTCCCACATCTGGCGAACGGATTGACGATTTCGAGAAATTCCTGTTGCATCTGAAAGTAGAAACACGCCCGATTACAGTGGTGTGTGTACTTTTCCCCTAGGCCATTCCAGTTATTGGTTTCGAGTATCAGACCAGCGAAATTTTTGATGGTTTCTCAACCATTCCTTAACTTCAAACTCCCATATCTCGCGAACGGAATGACGAACTCGAGAAATTCCTGTTGCATCTGAAGGTAGGAACTCGCCCGATTACAATGGTGTGTGTACTTTTCCCCTAGGCCATTCCAGTTATTGGATTCGAGTATCAGACTTGCGAAAATTTTGATGGTTACTCAACCATTCCTTAACATCAAACTTACAAATCTCGCGAACGGATTGACGAACTCGAGAAATTCCTGTTGCATCTGAAAGTAGAAACGCGCCCGATTACAATGGTGTGTGTACTTTTCCCCAAGGCCATTCCAGTTATTGGTTTCGAGTATCAGACTTGCGAAAGTTTTGATGGTTTCTCAACCATTCCTTAACTTCAAACGCCCATATCTCGCGAACGGATTGACGAACTCGAGAAATTCCAGTCGCATATGAAAGTAGAAACTCGCACGATTACAACGGCATGTGTATTTTTCCCCTAGGCCATTCCAGTTATTGGTTTCGAGTATCAGACCAGCGAAATTTTTGATGGTTTCTCAACCATTCCTTAACTTCAAACTCCCATATCTCTCGAACGGATTGACGAACTCGAGAAATTCCTGTTGCATCTGAAAGTAGAAACTCGCCCGATTACAATGGTGTGTGTACTTGTCCCCTAGGCCATTCCAGTTATTGGTTTCGAGTATCAGACCAGCGAAATTTTTGATGGTTTCTCAACCATTCCTTAACTTCAAACTCCCATATCTCGCGAACGGATTGACGATCTCGAGAAATTCCTGTTGCATCTGAATGTAGAAACTCGCCAGATTACAGCGGTGTATGTATTTTTGCCCTAGGCCATAGTAGATATTGGTTTCGAGTATCATGGTTGCGAAAATTTTGATGGTTTCTCAACCATTCCTTAACTTCGAACTCCCATATCTCGCGAACGGATTGACGAACTCGAGAAATTCCTGTTCCATCTGAAAGTAGAAACTCGCACGATTACAACGGTATGTGTATTTTTCCCCTAGGCCATTCCAGTTATTGGTTTCGAGTATCAGACCAGCGAAATTTTTGATGGTTTCTCAACCATTCCTTAACTTCAAACTCCCATATCTCGCGAACGGATTGACGAACTCGAGAAATTCCTGTTCCATCTGAAAGTAGAAACTCGCACGATTACAACGGTATGTGTATTTTTCCCCTAGGCCATTCCAGTTATTGGTTTCGAATATCAGACCAGCGAAAATTTTGATGCTTTCTCAACCATTCCTTAACTTCGAACTCCCATATCTCTCGAACGGATTGACGAACTCGAGAAATTCCTGTTGCATCTGAAAGTAGAAACTCGCACGATTACAACGGCATGTGTATTTTTTCCCTAGGCCATTCCAGTTATCGGTTTCGAGTATCAGACCAGCGAAATTTTTGATGGTTTCTCAACCATTCCTTAACTTCAAACTCCCATATCTCGCGAACGGATTGACGATCTCGAGAAATTCCTGTTGCATCTGAATGTAGAAACTCGCCAGATTACAGCGGTGTATGTATTTTTGCCCTAGGCCATAGTAGATATTGGTTTCGAGTATCATGGTTGCGAAAATTTTGATGGTTTCTCAACCATTCCTTAACTTCGAACTCCCATATCTCGCGAACGGATTGACGAACTCGAGAAATTCCTGTTCCATCTGAAAGTAGAAACTCGCACGATTACAACGGTATGTGTATTTTTCCCCTAGGCCATTCCAGTTATTGGTTTCGAATATCAGACCAGCGAAAATTTTGATGCTTTCTCAACCATTCCTTAACTTCAAACTCCCATATCTCGCGAACGGATTGACGAACTCGAGAAATTCCTGTTGCATCTGAAAGTAGAAACTCGCCCGATTACAATGGTGTGTGTACTTGTCCCCTAGGCCATTCCAGTTATTGGTTTCGAGTATCAGACCAGCGAAATTTTTGATGGTTTCTCAACCATTCCTTAACTTCGAACTCCCATATCTCTCGAACGGATTGACGAACTCGAGAAATTCCTTTTGCATCTGAAAGTAGAAACTCGCACGATTACAACGGCATGTGTATTTTTTCCCTAGGCCATTCCAGTTATTGGTTTCGAATATCAGTCCAGCGAAAATTTTGATGCTTTCTCAACCATTCCTGAACTTCAAACTCCCATATCTCGCGAACGGATTGACGAACTCGAGAAATTCCTGTTGCATCTGAAAGTAGAAACTCGCCCGAATACAGCGGTAAGTGTACTTTTGCCCTAGGCCATAGTAGTTGTTGGTTTCGAGTATCAGGGTTGCGAATATTTTGATGGTTTCTCAACCATTCCTTCATTTCAAACTCCCATATCTGGCGAACGGATTGACGAACTCGAGAAATTCCTGTTGCATCTGAAAGTAGAAACTCGCCCGAATACAGCGGTAAGTGTACTTTTGCCCTAGGCCATAGTAGTTATTGGTTTCGAGTATCATGGTTGCGAATATTTTGATGGTTTCTCAACCATTCCTTAATTTCAAACTCCCATATCTCGCGAACGGATTGACGATCTCGAGAAATTCCTGTTGCATCTGAAAGTAGAAACTCAACCGATTACAGCGGTAAGTGTACTTTTGCCATAGGCCATAGTAGTTATTGGTATCGAGTATCAGAGTTGCGAATATTTTGATGGTTTCTCAACCATTCCTTAATTTCAAACTCCCATATCTCGCGAACGGATTGACGATCTCGAGAAATTCCTGTTGCATCTGAAAGTAGAAACTCAACCGATTACAGCGGTAAGTGTACTTTTGCCATAGGCCATAGTAGTTATTGGTATCGAGTATCAGAGTTGCGAATATTTTGATGGTTTCTCAACCATTCCTTAATTTCAAACTCCCATATCTCGCGAACGGATTGACGATCTCGAGAAATTCCTGTTGCATCTGAAGGTAGGAACTCGCCCGATTACAATGGTGTGTGTACTTTTCCCCTAGGCCATTCCAGTTATTGGATTCGAGTATCAGACTTGCGAAAATTTTGATGGTTACTCAACCATTCCTTAACATCAAACTTACAAATCTCACGAACGGATTGACGAACTCGAGAAATTCCTGTTGCATCTGAAAGTAGAAACGCGCCCGATTACAATGGTGTGTGTACTTTTCCCCAAGGCCATTCCAGTTATTGGTTTCGAGTATCAGACTTGCGAAAGTTTTGATGGTTTCTCAACCATTCCTTAACTTCAAACGCCCATATCTCGCGAACGGATTGACGATCTCGAGAAATTCCTGTTGCATCTGAATGTAGAAACTCGCCAGATTACAGCGGTGTATGTATTTTTGCCCTAGGCCATAGTAGATATTGGTTTCGAGTATCATGGTTGCGAAAATTTTGATGGTTTCTCAACCATTCCTTAACTTCGAACTCCCATATCTCGCGAACGGATTGACGAACTCGAGAAATTCCTGTTCCATCTGAAAGTAGAAACTCGCACGATTACAACGGTATGTGTATTTTTCCCCTAGGCCATTCCAGTTATTGGTTTCGAGTATCAGACCAGCGAAATTTTTGATGGTTTCTCAACCATTCCTTAACTTCAAACTCCCATATCTCGCGAACGGATTGACGAACTCGAGAAATTCCTGTTCCATCTGAAAGTAGAAACTCGCACGATTACAACGGTATGTGTATTTTTCCCCTAGGCCATTCCAGTTATTGGTTTCGAATATCAGACCAGCGAAAATTTTGATGCTTTCTCAACCATTCCTTAACTTCGAACTCCCATATCTCTCGAACGGATTGACGAACTCGAGAAATTCCTGTTGCATCTGAAAGTAGAAACTCGCACGATTACAACGGCATGTGTATTTTTTCCCTAGGCCATTCCAGTTATCGGTTTCGAGTATCAGACCAGCGAAATTTTTGATGGTTTCTCAACCATTCCTTAACTTCAAACTCCCATATCTCGCGAACGGATTGACGATCTCGAGAAATTCCTGTTGCATCTGAATGTAGAAACTCGCCAGATTACAACGGTGTATGTATTTTTGCCCTAGGCCATAGTAGATATTGGTTTCGAGTATCATGGTTGCGAAAATTTTGATGGTTTCTCAACCATTCCTTAACTTCGAACTCCCATATCTCGCGAACGGATTGACGAACTCGAGAAATTCCTGTTCCATCTGAAAGTAGAAACTCGCACGATTACAACGGTATGTGTATTTTTCCCCTAGGCCATTCCAGTTATTGGTTTCGAATATCAGACCAGCGAAAATTTTGATGCTTTCTCAACCATTCCTTAACTTCAAACTCCCATATCTCGCGAACGGATTGACGAACTCGAGAAATTCCTGTTGCATCTGAAAGTAGAAACTCGCCCGATTACAATGGTGTGTGTACTTGTCCCCTAGGCCATTCCAGTTATTGGTTTCGAGTATCAGACCAGCGAAATTTTTGATGGTTTCTCAACCATTCCTTAACTTCGAACTCCCATATCTCTCGAACGGATTGACGAACTCGAGAAATTCCTTTTGCATCTGAAAGTAGAAACTCGCACGATTACAACGGCATGTGTATTTTTTCCCTAGGCCATTCCAGTTATTGGTTTCGAATATCAGTCCAGCGAAAATTTTGATGCTTTCTCAACCATTCCTGAACTTCAAACTCCCATATCTCGCGAACGGATTGACGAACTCGAGAAATTCCTGTTGCATCTGAAAGTAGAAACTCGCCCGAATACAGCGGTAAGTGTACTTTTGCCCTAGGCCATAGTAGTTGTTGGTTTCGAGTATCAGGGTTGCGAATATTTTGATGGTTTCTCAACCATTCCTTCATTTCAAACTCCCATATCTGGCGAACGGATTGACGAACTCGAGAAATTCCTGTTGCATCTGAAAGTAGAAACTCGCCCGAATACAGCGGTAAGTGTACTTTTGCCCTAGGCCATAGTAGTTATTGGTTTCGAGTATCATGGTTGCGAATATTTTGATGGTTTCTCAACCATTCCTTAATTTCAAACTCCCATATCTCGCGAACGGATTGACGATCTCGAGAAATTCCTGTTGCATCTGAAAGTAGAAACTCAACCGATTACAGCGGTAAGTGTACTTTTGCCATAGGCCATAGTAGTTATTGGTATCGAGTATCAGAGTTGCGAATATTTTGATGGTTTCTCAACCATTCCTTTATTTCAAACTCCCATATCTCGCGAACGGATTGACGATCTCGAGAAATTCCTGTTGCATCTGAAAGTAGAAACTCAACCGATTACAGCGGTAAGTGTACTTTTGCCATAGGCCATAGTAGTTATTGGTATCGAGTATCAGAGTTGCGAATATTTTGATGGTTTCTCAACCATTCCTTAATTTCAAACTCCCATATCTCGCGAACGGATTGACGATCTCGAGAAATTCCTGTTGCATCTGAAGGTAGGAACTCGCCCGATTACAATGGTGTGTGTACTTTTCCCCTAGGCCATTCCAGTTATTGGATTCGAGTATCAGACTTGCGAAAATTTTGATGGTTACTCAACCATTCCTTAACATCAAACTTACAAATCTCACGAACGGATTGACGAACTCGAGAAATTCCTGTTGCATCTGAAAGTAGAAACGCGCCCGATTACAATGGTGTGTGTACTTTTCCCCAAGGCCATTCCAGTTATTGGTTTCGAGTATCAGACTTGCGAAAGTTTTGATGGTTTCTCAACCATTCCTTAACTTCAAACGCCCATATCTCGCGAACGGATTGACGAACTCGAGAAATTCCTGTCGCATATGAAAGTAGAAACTCGCACGATTACAACGGCATGTGTATTTTTTCCCTAGGCCATTCCAGTTATTGGTTTCGAGTATCAGACCAGCGAAATTTTTGATGGTTTCTCAAACATTCCTTAACTTCAAACTCCCATATCTCTCGAACGGATTGACGAACTCGAGAAATTCCTGTTGCATCTGAAAGTAGAAACTCGCCCGATTACAATGGTGTGTGTACTTGTCCCCTGGGCCATTCCAGTTATTGGTTTCGAGTATCAGACCAGCGAAATTTTTGATGGTTTCTCAACCATTCCTTAACTTCAAACTCCCATATCTCGCGAACGGATTGACGATCTCGAGAAATTCCTGTTGCATCTGAATGTAGAAACTCGCCAGATTACAGCGGTGTATGTATTTTTGCCCTAGGCCATAGTAGATATTGGTTTCGAGTATCATGGTTGCGAAAATTTTGATGGTTTCTCAACCATTCCTTAACTTCGAACTCCCATATCTCGCGAACGGATTGACGAACTCGAGAAATTCCTGTTCCATCTGAAAGTAGAAACTCGCACGATTACAACGGTATGTGTATTTTTCCCCTAGGCCATTCCAGTTATTGGTTTCGAGTATCAGACCAGCGAAATTTTTGATGGTTTCTCAACCATTCCTTAACTTCAAACTCCCATATCTCGCGAACGGATTGACGAACTCGAGAAATTCCTGTTCCATCTGAAAGTAGAAACTCGCACGATTACAACGGTATGTGTATTTTTCCCCTAGGCCATTCCAGTTATTGGTTTCGAATATCAGACCAGCGAAAATTTTGATGCTTTCTCAACCATTCCTTAACTTCAAACTCCCATATCTCGCGAACGGATTGACGAACTCGAGAAATTCCTGTTGCATCTGAAAGTAGAAACTCGCCCGATTACAATGGTGTGTGTACTTGTCCCCTAGGCCATTCCAGTTATTGGTTTCGAGTATCAGACCAGCGAAATTTTTGATGGTTTCTCAACCATTCCTTAACTTCGAACTCCCATATCTCTCGAACGGATTGACGAACTCGAGAAATTCCTGTTGCATCTGAAAGTAGAAACTCGCACGATTACAACGGCATGTGTATTTTTTCCCTAGGCCATTCCAGTTATTGGTTTCGAGTATCAGACCAGCGAAATTTTTGATGGTTTCTCAACCATTCCTTAACTTCAAACTCCCATATCTCGCGAACGGATTGACGATCTCGAGAAATTCCTGTTGCATCTGAATGTAGAAACTCGCCAGATTACAGCGGTGTATGTATTTTTGCCCTAGGCCATAGTAGATATTGGTTTCGAGTATCATGGTTGCGAAAATTTTGATGGTTTCTCAACCATTCCTTAACTTCGAACTCCCATATCTCGCGAACGGATTGACGAACTCGAGAAATTCCTGTTCCATCTGAAAGTAGAAACTCGCACGATTACAACGGTATGTGTATTTTTCCCCTAGGCCATTCCAGTTATTGGTTTCGAATATCAGACCAGCGAAAATTTTGATGCTTTCTCAACCATTCCTTAACTTCAAACTCCCATATCTCGCGAACGGATTGACGAACTCGAGAAATTCCTGTTGCATCTGAAAGTAGAAACTCGCCCGATTACAATGGTGTGTGTACTTGTCCCCTAGGCCATTCCAGTTATTGGTTTCGAGTATCAGACCAGCGAAATTTTTGATGGTTTCTCAACCATTCCTTAACTTCGAACTCCCATATCTCTCGAACGGATTGACGAACTCGAGAAATTCCTGTTGCATCTGAAAGTAGAAACTCGCACGATTACAACGGCATGTGTATTTTTTCCCTAGGCCATTCCAGTTATTGGTTTCGAGTATCAGACCAGCGAAATTTTTGATGGTTTCTCAACCATTCCTTAACTTCAAACTCCCATATCTCGCGAACGGATTGACGATCTCGAGAAATTCCTGTTGCATCTGAAAGTAGAAACTCGCCAGATTACAGCGGTGTATGTATTTTTGCCCTAGGCCATAGTAGATATTGGTTTCGAGTATCATGGTTGCGAAAATTTTGATGGTTTCTCAACCATTCCTTAACTTCGAACTCCCATATCTCGCGAACGGATTGACGAACTCGAGAAATTCCTGTTCCATCTGAAAGTAGAAACTCGCACGATTACAACGGTATGTGTATTTTTCCCCTAGGCCATTCCAGTTATTGGTTTCGAATATCAGTCCAGCGAAAATTTTGATGCTTTCTCAACCATTCCTGAACTTCAAACTCCCATATCTCTCGAACGGATTGACGAACTCGAGAAATTCCTGTTGCATCTGAAAGTAGAAACTCGCACGATTACAACGGCATGTGTATTTTTTCCCTAGGCCATTCCAGTTATTGGTTTCGAGTATCAGACCAGCGAAATTTTTGATGGTTTCTCAACCATTCCTTAACTTCAAACTCCCATATCTCGCGAACGGATTGACGATCTCGAGAAATTCCTGTTGCATCTGAAAGTAGAAACTCGCCCGAATACAGCGGTAAGTGTACTTTTGCCCTAGGCCATAGTAGTTATTGGTTTCGAGTATCATGGTTGCGAATATATTGATGGTTTCTCAACCATTCCTTAATTTCAAACTCCCATATCTCGCGAACGGATTGACGATCTCGAGAAATTCCTGTTGCATCTGAAAGTAGAAACTCAACCGATTACAGCGGTAAGTGTACTTTTGCCATAGGCCATAGTAGTTATTGGTATCGAGTATCAGAGTTGCGAATATTTTGATGGTTTCTCAACCATTCCTTAATTTCAAACTCCCATATCTCGCGAACGGATTGACGATCTCGAGAAATTCCTGTTGCATCTGAAGGTAGGAACTCGCCCGATTACAATGGTGTGTGTACTTTTCCCCTAGGCCATTCCAGTTATTGGATTCGAGTATCAGACTTGCGAAAATTTTGATGGTTACTCAACCATTCCTTAACATCAAACTTACAAATCTCGCGAACGGATTGACGAACTCGAGAAATTCCTGTTGCATCTGAAAGTAGAAACGCGCCCGATTACAATGGTGTGTGTACTTTTCCCCAAGGCCATTCCAGTTATTGGTTTCGAGTATCAGACTTGCGAAAGTTTTGATGGTTTCTCAACCATTCCTTAACTTCAAACGCCCATATCTCGCGAACGGATTGACGAACTCGAGAAATTCCTGTCGCATATGAAAGTAGAAACTCGCACGATTACAACGGCATGCGTATTTTTTCCCTAGGCCATTCCAGTTATTGGTTTCGAGTATCAGACCAGCGAAATTTTTGATGGTTTCTCAACCATTCCTTAACTTCAAACTCCCATATCTCTCGAACGGATTGACGAACTCGAGAAATTCCTGTTGCATCTGAAAGTAGAAACTCGCCCGATTACAATGGTGTGTGTACTTGTCCCCTAGGCCATTCCAGTTATTGGTTTCGAGTATCAGACCAGCGAAATTTTTGATGGTTTCTCAACCATTCCTTAACTTCAAACTCCCATATCTCGCGAACGGATTGACGATCTCGAGAAATTCCTGTTGCATCTGAATGTAGAAACTCGCCAGATTACAGCGGTGTATGTATTTTTGCCCTAGGCCATAGTAGATATTGGTTTCGAGTATCATGGTTGCGAAAATTTTGATGGTTTCTCAACCATTCCTTAACTTCGAACTCCCATATCTCGCGAACGGATTGACGAACTCGAGAAATTCCTGTCCCATCTGAAAGTAGAAACTCGCACGATTACAACGGTATGTGTATTTTTCCCCTAGGCCATTCCAGTTATTGGTTTCGAGTATCAGACCAACGAAATTTTTGATGGTTTCTCAACCATTCCTTAACTTCAAACTCCCATATCTCGCGAACGGATTGACGAACTCGAGAAATTCCTGTTCCATCTGAAAGTAGAAACTCGCACGATTACAACGGTATGTGTATTTTTCCCCTAGGCCATTCCAGTTATTGGTTTCGAATATCAGACCAGCGAAAATTTTGATGCTTTCTCAACCATTCCTTAACTTCAAACTCCCATATCTCGCGAACGGATTGACGAACTCGAGAAATTCCTGTTGCATCTGAAAGTAGAAACTCGCCCGATTACAATGGTGTGTGTACTTGTCCCCTAGGCCATTCCAGTTATTGGTTTCGAGTATCAGACCAGCGAAATTTTTGATGGTTTCTCAACCATTCCTTAACTTCGAACTCCCATATCTCTCGAACGGATTGACGAACTCGAGAAATTCCTGTTGCATCTGAAAGTAGAAACTCGCACGATTACAACGGCATGTGTATTTTTTCCCTAGGCCATTCCAGTTATTGGTTTCGAGTATCAGACCAGCGAAATTTTTGATGGTTTCTCAACCATTCCTTAACTTCAAACTCCCATATCTCGCGAACGGATTGACGATCTCGAGAAATTCCTGTTGCATCTGAATGTAGAAACTCGCCAGATTACAGCGGTGTATGTATTTTTGCCCTAGGCCATAGTAGATATTGGTTTCGAGTATCATGGTTGCGAAAATTTTGATGGTTTCTCAACCATTCCTTAACTTCGAACTCCCATATCTCTCGAACGGATTGACGAACTCGAGAAATTCCTGTTGCATCTGAAAGTAGAAACTCGCACGATTACAACGGCATGTGTATTTTTTCCCTAGGCCATTCCAGTTATTGGTTTCGAGTATCAGACCAGCGAAATTTTTGATGGTTTCTCAACCATTCCTTAACTTCAAACTCCCATATCTCGCGAACGGATTGACGATCTCGAGAAATTCCTGTTGCATCTGAATGTAGAAACTCGCCAGATTACAGCGGTGTATGTATTTTTGCCCTAGGCCATAGTAGATATTGGTTTCGAGTATCATGGTTGCGAAAATTTTGATGGTTTCTCAACCATTCCTTAAATTCGAACTCCCATATCTCGCGAACGGATTGACGAACTCGAGAAATTCCTGTTCCATCTGAAAGTAGAAACTCGCACGATTACAACGGTATGCGTATTTTTCCCCTAGGCCATTCCAGTTATTGGTTTCGAATATCAGTCCAGCGAAAATTTTGATGCTTTCTCAACCATTCCTGAACTTCAAACTCCCATATCTCGCGAACGGATTGACGAACTCGAGAAATTCCTGTTGCATCTGAAAGTAGAAACTCGCCCGAATACAGCGGTAAGTGTACTTTTGCCCTAGGCCATAGTAGTTGTTGGTTTCGAGTATCAGGGTTGCGAATATTTTGATGGTTTCTCAACCATTCCTTCATTTCAAACTCCCATATCTGGCGAACGGATTGACGAACTCGAGAAATTCCTGTTGCATCTGAAAGTAGAAACTCGCCCGAATACAGCGGTAAGTGTACTTTTGCCCTAGGCCATAGTAGTTATTGGTTTCGAGTATCATGGTTGCGAATATTTTGATGGTTTCTCAACCATTCCTTAATTTCAAACTCCCATATCTCGCGAACGGATTGACGATCTCGAGAAATTCCTGTTGCATCTGAAAGTAGAAACTCAACCGATTACAGCGGTAAGTGTACTTTTGCCATAGGCCATAGTAGTTATTGGTATCGAGTATCAGAGTTGCGAATATTTTGATGGTTTCTCAACCATTCCTTAATTTCAAACTCCCATATCTCGCGAACGGATTGACGATCTCGAGAAATTCCTGTTGCATCTGAAAGTAGAAACTCAACCGATTACAGCGGTAAGTGTACTTTTGCCATAGGCCATAGTAGTTATTGGTATCGAGTATCAGAGTTGCGAATATTTTGATGGTTTCTCAACCATTCCTTAATTTCAAACTCCCATATCTCGCGAACGGATTGACGAACTCGAGAAATTCCTGTTGCATCTGAAGGTAGGAACTCGCCCGATTACAATGGTGTATGTACTTTTCCCCTAGGCCATTCCAGTTATTGGATTCGAGTATCAGACTTGCGAAAATTTTGATGGTTACTCAACCATTCCTTAACATCAAACTTACAAATCTCGCGAACGGATTGACGAACTCGAGAAATTCCTGTTGCATCTGAAAGTAGAAACGCGCCCGATTACAATGGTGTGTGTACTTTTCCCCAAGGCCATTCCAGTTATTGGTTTCGAGTATCAGACTTGCGAAAGTTTTGATGGTTTCTCAACCATTCCTTAACTTCAAACGCCCATATCTCGCGAACGGATTGACGAACTCGAGAAATTCCTGTCGCATATGAAAGTAGAAACTCGCACGATTACAACGGCATGTGTATTTTTTCCCTAGGCCATTCCAGTTATTGGTTTCGAGTATCAGACCAGCGAAATTTTTGATGGTTTCTCAACCATTCCTTAACTTCAAACTCCCATATCTCTCGAACGGATTGACGAACTCGAGAAATTCCTGTTGCATCTGAAAGTAGAAACTCGCCCGATTACAATGGTGTGTGTACTTGTCCCCTAGGCCATTCCAGTTATTGGTTTCGAGTATCAGACCAGCGAAATTTTTGATGGTTTCTCAACCATTCCTTAACTTCAAACTCCCATATCTCGCGAACGGATTGACGATCTCGAGAAATTCCTGTTGCATCTGAATGTAGAAACTCGCCAGATTACAGCGGTGTATGTATTTTTGCCCTAGGCCATAGTAGATATTGGTTTCGAGTATCATGGTTGCGAAAATTTTGATGGTTTCTCAACCATTCCTTAACTTCGAACTCCCATATCTCGCGAACGGATTGACGAACTCGAGAAATTCCTGTTCCATCTGAAAGTAGAAACTCGCACGATTACAACGGTATGTGTATTTTTCCCCTAGGCCATTCCAGTTATTGGTTTCGAGTATCAGACCAGCGAAATTTTTGATGGTTTCTCAACCATTCCTTAACTTCAATCTCCCATATCTCGCGAACGGATTGACGAACTCGAGAAATTCCTGTTCCATCTGAAAGTAGAAACTCGCACGATTACAACGCTATGTGTATTTTTCCCCTAGGCCATTCCAGTTATTGGTTTCGAATATCAGACCAGCGAAAATTTTGATGCTTTCTCAACCATTCCTTAACTTCGAACTCCCATATCTCTCGAACGGATTGACGAACTCGAGAAATTCCTGTTGCATCTGAAAGTAGAAACTCGCACGATTACAACGGCATGTGTATTTTTTCCCTAGGCCATTCCAGTTATTGGTTTCGAGTATCAGACCAGCGAAATTTTTGATGGTTTCTCAACCATTCCTTAACTTCAAACTCCCATATCTCGCGAACGGATTGACGATCTCGAGAAATTCCTGTTGCATCTGAATGTAGAAACTCGCCAGATTACAGAGGTGTATGTATTTTTGCCCTAGGCCATAGTAGATATTGGTTTCGAGTATCATGGTTGCGAAAATTTTGATGGTTTCTCAACCATTCCTTAACTTCGAACTCCCATATCTCGCGAACGGATTGACCAACTCGAGAAATTCCTGTTCCATCTGAAAGTAGAAACTCGCACGATTACAACGGTATGTGTATTTTTCCCCTAGGCCATTACAGTTATTGGTTTCGAATATCAGTCCAGCGAAAATTTTGATGCTTTCTCAACCATTCCTGAACTTCAAACTCCCATATCTCGCGAACGGATTGACGAACTCGAGAAATTCCTGTTGCATCTGAAAGTAGAAACTCGCCCGAATACAGCGGTAAGTGTACTTTTGCCCTAGGCCATAGTAGTTGTTGGTTTCGAGTATCAGGGTTGCGAATATTTTGATGGTTTCTCAACCATTCCTTCATTTCAAACTCCCATATCTGGCGAACGGATTGACGAACTCGAGAAATTCCTGTTGCATCTGAAAGTAGAAACTCGCCCGAATACAGCGGTAAGTGTACTTTTGCCCTAGGCCATAGTAGTTATTGGTTTCGAGTATCATGGTTGCGAATATTTTGATGGTTTCTCAACCATTCCTTAATTTCAAACTCCCATATCTCGCGAACGGATTGACGATCTCGAGAAATTCCTGTTGCATCTGAAAGTAGAAACTCAACCGATTACAGCGGTAAGTGTACTTTTGCCATAGGCCATAGTAGTTATTGGTATCGAGTATCAGAGTTGCGAATATTTTGATGGTTTCTCAACCATTCCTTAATTTCAAACTCCCATATCTCGCGAACGGATTGACGATCTCGAGAAATTCCTGTTGCATCTGAAAGTAGAAACTCAACCGATTACAGCGGTAAGTGTACTTTTGCCATAGGCCATAGTAGTTATTGGTATCGAGTATCAGAGTTGCGAATATTTTGATGGTTTCTCAACCATTCCTTAATTTCAAACTCCCATATCTCGCGAACGGATTGACGAACTCGAGAAATTCCTGTTGCATCTGAAGGTAGGAACTCGCCCGATTACAATGGTGTGTGTACTTTTCCCCTAGGCCATTCCAGTTATTGGATTCGAGTATCAGACTTGCGAAAATTTTGATGGTTACTCAACCATTCCTTAACATCAAACTTACAAATCTCGCGAACGGATTGACGAACTCGAGAAATTCCTGTTGCATCTGAAAGTAGAAACGCGCCCGATTACAATGGTGGGTGTACTTTTCCCCAAGGCCATTCCAGTTATTGGTTTCGAGTATCAGACTTGCGAAAGTTTTGATGGTTTCTCAACCATTCCTTAACTTCAAACGCCCATATCTCGCGAACGGATTGACGAACTCGAGAAATTCCTGTCGCATATGAAAGTAGAAACTCGCACGATTACAACGGCATGTGTATTTTTTCCCTAGGCCATTCCAGTTATTGGTTTCGAGTATCAGACCAGCGAAATTTTTGATGGTTTCTCAACCATTCCTTAACTTCAAACTCCCATATCTCTCGAACGGATTGACGAACTCGAGAAATTCCTGTTGCATCTGAAAGTAGAAACTCGCCCGATTACAATGGTGTGTGTACTTGTCCCCTAGGCCATTCCAGTTATTGGTTTCGAGTATCAGACCAGCGAAATTTTTGATGGTTTCTCAACCATTCCTTAACTTCAAACTCCCATATCTCGCGAACGGATTGACGATCTCGAGAAATTCCTGTTGCATCTGAATGTAGAAACTCGCCAGATTACAGCGGTGTATGTATTTTTGCCCTAGGCCATAGTAGATATTGGTTTCGAGTATCATGGTTGCGAAAATTTTGATGGTTTCTCAACCATTCCTTAACTTCGAACTCCCATATCTCGCGAACGGATTGACGAACTCGAGAAATTCCTGTTCCATCTGAAAGTAGAAACTCGCACGATTACAACGGTATGTGTATTTTTCCTCTAGGCCATTCCAGTTATTGGTTTCGAGTATCAGACCAGCGAAATTTTTGATGGTTTCTCAACCATTCCTTAACTTCGAACTCCCATATCTCTCAAACGGATTGACGAACTCGAGAAATTCCTGTTGCATCTGGAAGTAGAAACTCGCCCGATTACAATGATGTGTTTACTTTTCCCCTAGGCCATTCCAGTTATTGGTTTCGGGAATCAGACCAGCGAAAATTTTGATGGTTTCCCAACCATTCCTTACCTTCAAACTCCCATATCTCGCGAACGGATTGACGAACTCGAGAAATTCCTGTTGCATCTGAAAGTAGAAACTCGCCCGAATACAGCGGTAAGTGTACTTTTCCCCTAGGCCATTCCAGTTATTGGTTTCGAGTATCAGACCAGCGAAATTTTTGATGGTTTCTCAACGATTCCTTAACTTCAAACTCCCATTTCTCGCGAACGGATTGACGAACTCGAGAAATTCCTGTTGCATCTGAAAGTAGAAACTCGCACGATTACAACGGCATGTGTATTTTTCATCTAGGCCTTTGTAGTTATTGGTTTCGGGAATCAGACTTGCGAAAATTTTGATGGTTTCTCAACCATTCCTTAAATTCTAACTCCCGTATCTCGCGAACGGATTGACGAACTCGAGAAATTCCTGTTGCATCTGGAAGTAGAAACACGCCCGATTACAATGGTGTGTGTACTTTTCCCCTAGGCCATTCCAGTTATTGGTTTCGGGAATCAGACTTGCGAAAATTTTGATGGTTTCTCAACCATTCCTTAAATTCTAACTCCCATATCTCGCGAACAGATTGACGAACTCGAGAAATTCCTGTTGCATCTGAAAGTAGAAACTCGCCCGATTACAATGTTGTGTGTACTTTTCCCCTAGGCCATTCCAGTTATTGGTTTCGAGTATCAGACCAGCGAAAATTTTGATGGTTTCTCAACCATTCCTTAACTTCGAACTCCTATATCTCGCGAACGGATTCACGAACTCGGGAAATTCCTGTTGCATCTGAAAGTAGAAACTCGCACGATTACAACTGCATTTGTATTTTTCCCCTAGGCCTTTGTAGTTATTGGTTTCGGGAATCAGACTTGCGAAAATTTTGATGGTTTCTCAACCATTCCTTAAATTCTAACTCCCATATCTCGCGAACGGATTGACGAACTCGAGAAATTCCTGTTGCATCTGAAAGTAGAAACTCGCCCGATTACAATGGTGTGTGTACTTTTCCCCTTGGCCATTCCAGTTATTGGTTTCGAGTATCAGACCAGCGAAAATTTTGATGGTTTCTCAACCATATCTTAACTTCAAACTCCCATATCTCGCGAACGAACTGTACGAACTCTAGAAATTCTTATTGCATCTGAAAGCAGAAACTCGCCCGGTTACAACGGTGTGTGTATTTTTGCCCTATGCCATGGTAGTTATTGGTTTCGAGTATCAGACTTGCGAAAATTTTGATGGTTTCTCAACCATTCGTTAACATCGAACTTCTATATCTCGCGAACGGATTCACGAACTCTTAGAAATTCCTGTTGCATCTGAAAGTAGAAACTCGCACGATTACAACGGCATGTGTATTTTTCCCCTAGGCCTTTGTAGTTATTGGTTTCGGGAATTAGACTTGCGAAAATTTTGATGGTTTCTCAACCATTCCTTAACTTCAAACTCCCATATCTCGCGAACGGATTGACGAACTCGAGAAATTCCTGTTGCATCTGAAAGTAGAAGCTCGCACGATTACAACGGCATGTGTATTTTTCCCCTAGGCGTTTGTAGTTATTGGTTTCGGGAATCAGACTTGCGAAAATTTTGATGGTTTCTCAAACATTCCTTAAATTCTAACTCCCATATCTCGCGAACGGATTGACGAACTCGAGAAATTCCTGTTGCATCTGAAAGTAGAAACTCGCCCGATTACAATGGTGTGTGTACTTTTCCCCTAGGCCATTCCAGTTATTGGTTTCGAGTATCAGACCAGCGAAAATTTTGATGGTTTCTCAACCATTCCTTAACTTCGAACTCCTATATCTCGCGAACGGATTCACGAACTCGAGAAATTCCTGTTGCATCCGAAAGTAGAAACTCGCACGATTACAACTGCATGTGTATTTTTCCCCTAGGCCTTTGTAGTTATCGGTTTCGGGAATCAGACTTGCGAAAATTTTGATGGTTTCTCAACCATTACTTAACTTCAAACTCCCATATCTCGCGAACGATCTGACGAACTCGAGAAATTCTTGTGGCATCTGAAAGTTGAAACACGCCCGATTACAACGGTATGTGTATTTTTGCCCTAGGCCATAGTAGTTATTGGTTTCGAGTATCAGAGTTGCGAAAATTTTGATGGTTTCTCAACCATTCCTTAACTTCTAACTCCCATATCTCGCGAACGGTTTGACGATCTCGAGAAATTCCTGTTGCATCTGAAAGTAGAAACACGCCCGATTACAGTGGTGTGTGTACTTTTCCCCTAGGCCATTCCAGTTATTGGTTTCGAGTATCAGACCAGCGAAAATTTTGATTGTTTCTCAACCATTCCTTAACTTCAAACTCCCATATCTCGCGAACGGTTTGACGAACTCGAGAAATTCCTGTTGCATCTGAAAGTAGAAACTCGCCCGCTTACAATGGTGTGTGTACTTTTCCCCTAGGCCATTCCAGTTATTGGTATCGAGTATCAGACCAGCGAAATTTTTGATGGTTTCTCAACCATTCCTTAACTTCAAACTCCCATATCTCGCGAACGGATTGACGAACTCGAGAAATTCCTGTTGCATCTGAAAGTAGAAACACGCCCGATTTCAGTGGTGTGTGTACTTTTCCCCTAGGCCATTCCAGTTATTGGTTTCGAGTATCAGACTTGCGAAAATTTTGATGGTTTCTCAACCATTCCTTAACTTCGAACTCCCATATCTCGCGAACGGATTCACGAACTCGAGAAATTCCCGTTGCATCTGAAAGTAGAAACTCGCACGATTACAATTGCATGTGTATTTTTCCCCTAGGCCTTTGTAGTTATTGGTTTCGGGAATCAGACTTGCGAAAATTTTGATGGTTTCTCAACCATTCCTTCACTTCTAACTCCCATATCTGGCGAACGGATTGACGATCTCGAGAAATTCCTGTTGCATCTGAAAGTAGAAACACGCCCGATTACAGTGGTGTGTGTACTTTTCCCCTAGGCCATTCCAGTTATTGGTTTCGAGTATCAGACCAGCGAAATTTTTGATGGTTTCTCAACCATTCCTTAACTTAAAAGTCCCATTCCTCGCGAACGGATTGACGAACTCGAGAAATTCCTGTTGCATCTGAAAGTAGAAACTCGCACGATTACAACGGTATGTGTATTTATGCCCTAGGCCATAGTAGTTATTGGTTTCGAGTATCAGAATTGTGAAAATTTTGATGGTTTCTCAACCATTCCTTAATTTCAAACTCCCATATCTCGCGAACGATTTGACGAACTCGTGAAATTCCTGTTGCATCGGAAAGTAGAAACTCGCCCCATTACAATGGTGTGTGTACTTTTCCCCTAGGCCATTCCTGTTATTGGTTTCGAGTATCAGACCAGCGAAATTTTTGATGGTTTCTCAACCATTCCTTTACTTCTAACTCCCACATCTGGCGAACGGATTGACGATTTCGAGAAATTCCTGTTGCATCTGAAAGTAGAAACACGCCCGATTACAGTGGTGTGTGTACTTTTCCCCTAGGCCATTCCAGTTATTGGTTTCGAGTATCAGACCAGCGAAATTTTTGATGGTTTCTCAACCATTCCTTAACTTCAAACTCCCATATCTCGCGAACGGAATGACGAACTCGAGAAATTCCTGTTGCATCTGAAGGTAGGAACTCGCCCGATTACAATGGTGTGTGTACTTTTCCCCTAGGCCATTCCAGTTATTAGATTCGAGTATCAGACTTGCGAAAATTTTGATGGTTTCTCAACCATTCCTTAAATTCAAACTCCCATATCTCGCGAACGGATTGACGAACTCGAGAAATTCCTGTTGCATCTGAAAGTAGAAACTCGCCCCATTACAATGGTGTGTGTACTTTTCCCCTTAGGCCATTCCAGTTATTGGTTTCGAGTATCAGACCAGCGAAATTTTTGATGGTTTCTCAACCATTCCTTAACTTCAAACTCCCATATCTCGCGAACGGATTGACGATCTCGAGAAATTCCTGTTGCATCTGAATGTAGAAACTCGCCAGATTACAGCGGTGTATGTATTTTTGCCCTAGGCCATAGTAGATATTGGTTTCGAGTATCATGGTTGCGAAAATTTTGATGGTTTCTCAACCATTCCTTAACTTCGAACTCCCATATCTCGCGAACGGATTGACGAACTCGAGAAATTCCTGTTCCATCTGAAAGTAGAAACTCGCACGATTACAACGGTATGTGTATTTTTCCTCTAGGCCATTCCAGTTATTGGTTTCGAGTATCAGACCAGCGAAATTTTTGATGGTTTCTCAACCATTCCTTAACTTCGAACTCCCATATCTCTCAAACGGATTGACGAACTCGAGAAATTCCTGTTGCATCTGGAAGTAGAAACTCGCCCGATTACAATGATGTGTTTACTTTTCCCCTAGGCCATTCCAGTTATTGGTTTCGGGAATCAGACCAGCGAAAATTTTGATGGTTTCCCAACCATTCCTTACCTTCAAACTCCCATATCTCGCGAACGGATTGACGAACTCGAGAAATTCCTGTTGCATCTGAAATAGAAACTCGCCCGAATACAGCGGTAAGTGTACTTTTCCCCTAGGCCATTCCAGTTATTGGTTTCGAGTATCAGACCAGCGAAATTTTTGATGGTTTCTCAACGATTCCTTAACTTCAAACTCCCATTTCTCGCGAACGGATTGACGAACTCGAGAAATTCCTGTTGCATCTGAAAGTAGAAACTCGCACGATTACAACGGCATGTGTATTTTTCATCTAGGCCTTTGTAGTTATTGGTTTCGGGAATCAGACTTGCGAAAATTTTGATGGTTTCTCAACCATTCCTTAAATTCTAACTCCCGTATCTCGCGAACGGATTGACGAACTCGAGAAATTCCTGTTGCATCTGGAAGTAGAAACACGCCCGATTACAATGGTGTGTGTACTTTTCCCCTAGGCCATTCCAGTTATTGGTTTCGGGAATCAGACTTGCGAAAATTTTGATGGTTTCTCAACCATTCCTTAAATTCTAACTCCCATATCTCGCGAACAGATTGACGAACTCGAGAAATTCCTGTTGCATCTGAAAGTAGAAACTCGCCCGATTACAATGTTGTGTGTACTTTTCCCCTAGGCCATTCCAGTTATTGGTTTCGAGTATCAGACCAGCGAAAATTTTGATGGTTTCTCAACCATTCCTTAACTTCGAACTCCTATATCTCGCGAACGGATTCACGAACTCGGGAAATTCCTGTTGCATCTGAAAGTAGAAACTCGCACGATTACAACTGCATTTGTATTTTTCCCCTAGGCCTTTGTAGTTATTGGTTTCGGGAATCAGACTTGCGAAAATTTTGATGGTTTCTCAACCATTCCTTAAATTCTAACTCCCATATCTCGCGAACGGATTGACGAACTCGAGAAATTCCTGTTGCATCTGAAAGTAGAAACTCGCCCGATTACAATGGTGTGTGTACTTTTCCCCTTGGCCATTCCAGTTATTGGTTTCGAGTATCAGACCAGCGAAAATTTTGATGGTTTCTCAACCATATCTTAACTTCAAACTCCCATATCTCGCGAACGAACTGTACGAACTCTAGAAATTCTTATTGCATCTGAAAGCAGAAACTCGCCCGGTTACAACGGTGTGTGTATTTTTGCCCTATGCCATGGTAGTTATTGGTTTCGAGTATCAGACTTGCGAAAATTTTGATGGTTTCTCAACCATTCGTTAACATCGAACTTCTATATCTCGCGAACGGATTCACGAACTCTTAGAAATTCCTGTTGCATCTGAAAGTAGAAACTCGCACGATTACAACGGCATGTGTATTTTTCCCCTAGGCCTTTGTAGTTATTGGTTTCGGGAATTAGACTTGCGAAAATTTTGATGGTTTCTCAACCATTCCTTAACTTCAAACTCCCATATCTCGCGAACGGATTGACGAACTCGAGAAATTCCTGTTGCATCTGAAAGTAGAAGCTCGCACGATTACAACGGCATGTGTATTTTTCCCCTAGGCGTTTGTAGTTATTGGTTTCGGGAATCAGACTTGCGAAAATTTTGATGGTTTCTCAAACATTCCTTAAATTCTAACTCCCATATCTCGCGAACGGATTGACGAACTCGAGAAATTCCTGTTGCATCTGAAAGTAGAAACTCGCCCGATTACAATGGTGTGTGTACTTTTCCCCTAGGCCATTCCAGTTATTGGTTTCGAGTATCAGACCAGCGAAAATTTTGATGGTTTCTCAACCATTCCTTAACTTCGAACTCCTATATCTCGCGAACGGATTCACGAACTCGAGAAATTCCTGTTGCATCCGAAAGTAGAAACTCGCACGATTACAACTGCATGTGTATTTTTCCCCTAGGCCTTTGTAGTTATCGGTTTCGGGAATCAGACTTGCGAAAATTTTGATGGTTTCTCAACCATTACTTAACTTCAAACTCCCATATCTCGCGAACGATCTGACGAACTCGAGAAATTCTTGTGGCATCTGAAAGTTGAAACACGCCCGATTACAACGGTATGTGTATTTTTGCCCTAGGCCATAGTAGTTATTGGTTTCGAGTATCAGAGTTGCGAAAATTTTGATGGTTTCTCAACCATTCCTTAACTTCTAACTCCCATATCTCGCGAACGGTTTGACGATCTCGAGAAATTCCTGTTGCATCTGAAAGTAGAAACACGCCCGATTACAGTGGTGTGTGTACTTTTCCCCTAGGCCATTCCAGTTATTGGTTTCGAGTATCAGACCAGCGAAAATTTTGATTGTTTCTCAACCATTCCTTAACTTCAAACTCCCATATCTCGCGAACGGTTTGACGAACTCGAGAAATTCCTGTTGCATCTGAAAGTAGAAACTCGCCCGCTTACAATGGTGTGTGTACTTTTCCCCTAGGCCATTCCAGTTATTGGTATCGAGTATCAGACCAGCGAAATTTTTGATGGTTTCTCAACCATTCCTTAACTTCAAACTCCCATATCTCGCGAACGGATTGACGAACTCGAGAAATTCCTGTTGCATCTGAAAGTAGAAACACGCCCGATTTCAGTGGTGTGTGTACTTTTCCCCTAGGCCATTCCAGTTATTGGTTTCGAGTATCAGACTTGCGAAAATTTTGATGGTTTCTCAACCATTCCTTAACTTCGAACTCCCATATCTCGCGAACGGATTCACGAACTCGAGAAATTCCCGTTGCATCTGAAAGTAGAAACTCGCACGATTACAATTGCATGTGTATTTTTCCCCTAGGCCTTTGTAGTTATTGGTTTCGGGAATCAGACTTGCGAAAATTTTGATGGTTTCTCAACCATTCCTTCACTTCTAACTCCCATATCTGGCGAACGGATTGACGATCTCGAGAAATTCCTGTTGCATCTGAAAGTAGAAACACGCCCGATTACAGTGGTGTGTGTACTTTTCCCCTAGGCCATTCCAGTTATTGGTTTCGAGTATCAGACCAGCGAAATTTTTGATGGTTTCTCAACCATTCCTTAACTTAAAAGTCCCATTCCTCGCGAACGGATTGACGAACTCGAGAAATTCCTGTTGCATCTGAAAGTAGAAACTCGCACGATTACAACGGTATGTGTATTTATGCCCTAGGCCATAGTAGTTATTGGTTTCGAGTATCAGAATTGTGAAAATTTTGATGGTTTCTCAACCATTCCTTAATTTCAAACTCCCATATCTCGCGAACGATTTGACGAACTCGTGAAATTCCTGTTGCATCGGAAAGTAGAAACTCGCCCCATTACAATGGTGTGTGTACTTTTCCCCTAGGCCATTCCTGTTATTGGTTTCGAGTATCAGACCAGCGAAATTTTTGATGGTTTCTCAACCATTCCTTTACTTCTAACTCCCACATCTGGCGAACGGATTGACGATTTCGAGAAATTCCTGTTGCATCTGAAAGTAGAAACACGCCCGATTACAGTGGTGTGTGTACTTTTCCCCTAGGCCATTCCAGTTATTGGTTTCGAGTATCAGACCAGCGAAATTTTTGATGGTTTCTCAACCATTCCTTAACTTCAAACTCCCATATCTCGCGAACGGAATGACGAACTCGAGAAATTCCTGTTGCATCTGAAGGTAGGAACTCGCCCGATTACAATGGTGTGTGTACTTTTCCCCTAGGCCATTCCAGTTATTAGATTCGAGTATCAGACTTGGGAAAAATTTGATGGTTACTCAACCATTCCTTAACATCAAACTTACAAATCTCGCGAACGGATTGACGAACTCGAGAAATTCCTGTTGCATCTGAAAGTAGAAACGCGCCCGATTACAATGGTGTGTGTACTTTTCCCCAAGGCTTTCCAGTTATTGGTTTCGAGTATCAGACTTGCGAAAGTTTTGATGGTTTCTCAACCATTCCTTAACTTCAAACGCCCATATCTCGCGAATGGATTGACGAACTCGAGAAATTCCTGTCGCATATGAAAGCAGAAACTCGCACGATTACAACTGCATGTGTATTTTTCCCCTAGGCCTTTGTAGTTATTGCTTTCGGGAATCAGACTTGCGAAAATGTTGATGGCTTCTCAACCATTCCTTCACTTCTAACGCCCATATCTCGCGAACGGATTGACGAACTCGAGAAATTCCTGTTGCATCTGAAAGTAGAAACGCGCCCGATTACAATGGTGTGTGTACTTTTCCCCAAGGCCATTCCAGTTATTGGTTTCGAGTATCAGACTTGCGAAAGTTTTGATGGTTTCTCAACCATTCCTTAACTTCAAACGCCCATATCTCGCGAATGGATTGACGAACTCGAGAAATTCCTGTCGCATATGAAAGCAGAAACTCGCACGATTACAACTGCATGTGTATTTTTCCCCTAGGCCTTTGTAGTTATTGCTTTCGGGAATCAGACTTGCGAAAATGTTGATGGCTTCTCAACCATTCCTTCACTTCTAACGCCCATATCTCGCGAACGGAATGACGAACTCGAGAAATTCCTGTTGCATCTGAAGGTAGGAACTCGCCCGATTACAATGGTGTGTGTACTTTTCCCCTAGGCCATTCCAGTTATTAGATTCGAGTATCAGACTTGGGAAAATTTTGATGGTTACTCAACCATTCCTTAACATCAAACTTACAAATCTCGCGAACGGATTGACGAACTCGAGAAATTCCTGTTGCATCTGAAAGTAGAAACGCGCCCGATTACAATGGTGTGTGTACTTTTCCCCTAGGCCATTCCAGTTATTAGATTCGAGTATCAGACTTGGGAAAATTTTGATGGTTACTCAACCATTCCTTAACATCAAACTTACAAATCTCGCGAACGGATTGACGAACTCGAGAAATTCCTGTTGCATCTGAAAGTAGAAGCTCGCACGATTACAACGGCATGTGTATTTTTCCCTAGGCGTTTGTAGTTATTGGTTTCGGGAATCAGACTTGCGAAAATTTTGATGGTTTCTCAAACATTCCTTAAATTCTAACTCCCATATCTCGCGAACGGATTGACGAACTCGAGAAATTCCTGTTGCATCTGAAAGTAGAAACTCGCCCGATTACAATGGTGTGTGTACTTGTCCCCTAGGCCATTCCAGTTATTGGTTTCGAGTATCAGACCAGCGAAATTTTTGATGGTTTCTCAACGATTCCTTAACTTCAAACTCCCATATCTCGCGAACGGATTGACGATCTCGAGAAATTCCTGTTGCATCTGAATGTAGAAACTCGCCAGATTACAGCGGTGTATGTATTTTTGCCCTAGGCCATAGTAGATATAGGTTTCGAGTATCATGGTTGCGAAAATTTTGATGGGTTCTCAACCATTCCTTCACTTCTAACTCCCATATCTGGCGAACGGATTGACGAACTCGAGAAATTCCTGTTGCATCTGAAAGTAGAAACTCGCCCGAATACAGCGGTAAGTGTACTTTTGCCCTAGGCCATAGTAGTTATTGGTTTCGAGTATCAGGGTTGCGAATATTTTGATGGTTTTTCAACCATTCCTTCATTTCAAACTCCCATATCTGGCGAACGGATTGACGAACTCGAGAAATTCCTGTTGCATCTGAAAGTAGAAACTCAACCGATTACAGCGGTAAGTGTACTTTTGCCATAGGCCATAGTAGTTATTGGTATCGAGTATCAGAGTTGCGAATATTTTGATGGTTTCTCAACCATTCCTTAATTTCAAACTCCCATATCTCGCGAACGGATTGACGATCTCGAGAAATTCCTGTTGCATCTGAAAGTAGAAACACGCCCGATTGCAGTGGTGTGTGTACTTTTCCCCTAGGCCATTCCAGTTATTGGTTTCGAGTATCAGACCAGCGAAATTTTTGATGGTTTCCAACCATTCCTTAACTTCAAACTCCCATATCTCGCGAACGGATTGACGAACTCGAGAAATTCCTGTTGCATCTGAAAGTAGAAACACGCCCGATTGCAGTGGTGTGTGTACTTTTCCCCTACGCCATTCCAGTTATTGGTTTCGAGTATCAGACCAGCGAAATTTTTGATGGTTTCTCAACCATTCCTTAATTTCGAACTCCCATATCTCGCGAACGGAATCGCGAACTCGAGAAATTCCTGTTGCACCTGAAGTTGAGACTCGCCTGAATACAGCGGTAAGTGTACTTTTCCCCTAGGCCATTCCAGTTATTGGTTTCGAGTATCAGACCAGCGAAATTTTTGATGGTTTCTCAACCATTCCTAAACTTCAAACTCCCATATCTCGCGAACGTATTGACGATCTCGAGAAATTCCTGTTGCACCTGAAAGTAGAAACACGCCCGAATACAGTGCTGTGTGTACTTTTCCCCTAGGCCATTCCAGTTATTGGTTTCAAGTATCAGACCAGCGAAAATTTTGATGGTTTCTCAACCATTCCTTAACTTCAAAGTCCCAAATCTCGCGAACGGATTGACGAACTCGAGAAATTCCTGTTGCATCTGAAAGTAGAAGCTCGCCCGATTACAGCGGTATGTGTATTTTTGCCCTAGGCCATAGTAGTTATTGGTATCGAGTATCAGAGTTGCGAAAATTTTGATGGTATCTCAACCATTCCTTAACTTCTAACCCCCATATCTCGCGAACGGATTGACGATCTCGAGAAATTCCTGTTGCATCTGAAAGTAGAAACACGCCCGATTACAGTGGTGTGTGTACTTTTCCCCTAGGCCATTCCATTTATTGGTTTCGAGTATCAGACCAGCGAAAATTTTGATGGTTTCTCAACCATTCCTTAACTTCGAACTCCCATATCTCTCGAACGGATTGACGATCTCGAGAAATTCCTGTTGCATGTGAAAGTAGAAACTCGCCCGAATACAGCGGTAAGTGTACTTTTGCCCTAGGCCATAGTAGTTATTGGTTTCGAGTATCATGGTTGCGAATATTTTGATGGTTTCTCAACCATTCCTTAATTTCAAACTCCCATATCTCGCGAACGGATTGACGATCTCGAGAAATTCCAGTTGCATCTGAAAGTAGAAACACTCCCGATTGCAGTGGTGTGTGTACTTTTCCCCTAGGCCATTCCATTTATTGGTTTCGAGTATCAGACCAGCGAAAATTTTGATGGTTTCTCAACCATTCCTTCACTTCAAACTCCCATATCTCGCGTACGGTTTGACGAACTCGAGAAATTCCTGTTGCATCTGAAAGTAGAAGCTCGCCCGATTACAGCGGTATGTGTATTTTTCCCCTAGGCCATTCCAGTTATTGGTTTCGAATATCAGACCAGCGAAAATTTTGATGGTATCTCAACCATTCCTTAACTTCTAACCCCCATATCTCGCGAACGGATTGACGATCTCGAGAAATTCCTGTTGCATCTGAAAGTAGAAACACGCCCGATTGCAGTGGTGTGTGTACTTTTCCCCTAGGCCATTCCATTTATTGGTTTCGAGTATCAGACCAGCGAAAATTTTGATGGTTTCTCAACCATTCCTTCACTTCAAACTCCCATATCTCGCGTACGGTTTGAAGAACTCGAAAAAATCCTGTTGCATCTGAAAGTAGAAACTCGCCCGATTACAATGGTGTGTGTACTTGTCCCCTAGGCCATTCCAGTTATTGGTTTCGAGTATCAGACCAGCGAAATTTTTGATGGTTTCTCAACCATTCCTTAACTTCGAACTCCAATATCTCTCGAACGGATTGACGATCTCGAGAAATTCCTGTTGCATGTGAAAGTAGAAACTCGCCCGAATACAGCGGTAAGTGTACTTTTGCCCTAGGCCATAGTAGTTATTGGTTTCGAGTATCATGGTTGCGAATATTTTGATGGTTTCTCAACCATTCCTTAATTTCAAACTCCCATATCTCGCGAACGGATTGACGATCCCGAGAAAATCCTGTTGCATCTGAAAGTAGAAACCCGCCCGATTACAGCGGTGTGTGTATTTTTGCCCTAGGCCATAGTAGATATTGGTTTCGAGTATCATGGTTGCGAAAATTTTGATGGTTTCTCAATCATTCCTTAACCTCGAACTCCCATATTTGGCGAACGGATTGAAGATCTCGAGAAATTCCTGTTGCATCTGAAAGTAGAGACACGCCCGATTACAGTGGTGTGAGTACTTTTCCCCTAGGCCATTCCACTTATTGGTTTCGAGTATCAGACCAGCGAAAATTTTGATGCTTTCTAAACCATTCCACAACTTCAAACTCCCATATCTCGCGAACGGAATGACGAACTTGAGAAATTCCTGTTGCATCTGAAAGTAGAAACTCGGACGATTACAACGGCATGTGTATTTTTCCCCTAGGCCTTTGTAGTTATTGGTTTCGGGAATCAGACTTGCGAAAACTTTGATGGTTTCTCAACCATTTCTTAATTTCAAACTCCCATATCTCGCGAACGGATTGACGACCTCGAGAAATTCCTCTTGCATCTGAAAGTAGAAACACGCCCGATTGCAGTGGTGTGTGTACTTTTCCCCTAGGCCATTCCAGTTATTGGTTTCGAGTATCAGACCATCGAAAATTTTGATGGTTTCTCAACCATTCCTTAACTTCAAACTCCCATATCTCGCGAACGGTTTGACGAACTCGAGAAATTCCTGTTGCATCTGAAAGTAGAAACTCGCCCGATTACAATGGTGTGTGTACTCTTCCCCTAGGCCATTCCAGTTATTGGTTTCGAGTATCAGACCAGCGAAATTTTTGATGGTTTCTCAACCATTCCTTAATTTCAAACTCCCATATCTCGCGAACGGATTGACGAACTCGAGAAATTCCTGTTGCATCTGAAAGTAGAAACTCGCCCGATTACAGCGGTGTGTGTATTTTTTCCCTAGGCCATAGTATTTATTGGTTTTGAGTATCATGGTTGCGAAAATTTTGATGGATTCTCAACCATTCCTTAACTACGAACTCCCATATCTCGCGAACGGATTGACGAACTCGAGAAATTCCTGTTCCATCTTAAAGTAGAACCTCGCACGATTACAACGGTATGTGTATTTTTCCCCTAGGCCATTCCAGTTATTGGTTTCGAATATCAGACCAGCGAAAATTTTGATGCTTTCTCAGCCATTCCTTAACTTCAAACTCCCATATCTCGCGAACGGATTGACGAACTCGAGAAATTCCTGTTGCATCTGAAAGTAGAAACTCGCCCGATTACAGCGGTGTGTGTATTTTTGCCCTAGGCCATAGTATTTATTGGTTTCGAGTATCAGGGTTGCAAAAATTTTGATGGTTTCTCAACCATTCCTTAACTTCGAACTCCCATATTTCGCGAACGGATTCACGAACTTGAGAAATTCCTGTTGCATCTGAAAGTAGAAACTCGCACGATTACAACGGCATGTGTATTTTTCCTCTTGGCCTTTGTAGTTATTGGTTTCGGGAATCAGACTTGCGAAAATTTTGATGGTTTCTCAACCATTCCTTAACTTCTAACCCCCATATCTCGCGAACGGATTGACGATCTCGAGAAATTCCTGTTGCATCTGAAAGTAGAAACTGGCCCGATTACAGCGGTGTGTGTATTTTTGCCCTAGGCCATAGTAGTTATTGGTTTCGATTATCAGACTTGCGAAAATTTTGATGGTTTCTCAACCATTCCTTAACTTCGAACTCCTATATCTCGCGAACGGATTCACGAAATCGAGAAATTCCTGTTGCATCTGAAAGTAGAAACTCGCCCGAATACAGCGGTAAGTGTACTTTTGCCCTAGGCCATAGTAGTTATTGGTGTCGAGTGTCAGGGTTGCGAATATTTTGATGGTTTCTCAACCATTCCTTCACTTCTAACTCCCATATCTGGCGAACGGATTGACGATCTCGAGAAATTCCTGTTGCATCTGAAAGTAGAGACACGCCCGATTACAGTGGTGTGTGTACTTTTCCCCTAGGCCATTCCAGTTATTGGTTTCGAGTATCAGACCAGCGAAAATTTTGATGCTTTCTAAACCATTCCACAACTTCAAACTCCCATATCTCGCGAACGGATTGACGAACTTGAGAAATTCCTGTTGCATCTGAAAGTAGAAACTCGGACGATTACAACGGCATGTGTATTTTTCCCCTAGGCCTTTGTAGTTATTGGTTTCGGGAATCAGACTTGCGAAAACTTTGATGGTTTCTCAACCATTTCTTAATTTCAAACTCCCATATCTCGCGAACGGATTGACGACCTCGAGAAATTCCTCTTGCATCTGAAAGTAGAAACACGCCCGATTGCAGTGGTGTGTGCACTTTTCCCCTAGGCCATTCCAGTTACTGGTTTCGAGTATCAGACCATCGAAAATTTTGATGGTTTCTCAACCATTCCTTAACTTCAAACTCCCATATCTCGCGAACGGTTTGACGAACTCGAGAAATTCCTGTTGCATCTGAAAGTAGAAACTCGCCCGATTACAATGGTGTGTGTACTCTTCCCCTAGGCCATTCCAGTTATTGGTTTCGAGTATCAGACCAGCGAAATTTTTGATGGTTTCTCAACCATTCCTTAATTTCAAACTCCCATATCTCGCGAACGGATTGACGAACTCGAGAAATTCCTGTTGCATCTGAAAGTAGAAACTCGCCCGATTACAGCGGTGTGTGTATTTTTTCCCTAGGCCATAGTATTTATTGGTTTCGAGTATCATGGTTGCGAAAATTTTGATGGATTCTCAACCATTCCTTAACTTCGAACTCCCATATCTCGCGAACGGATTGACGAACTCGAGAAATTCCTGTTCCATCTTAAAGTAGAAACTCGCACGATTACAACGGTATGTGTATTTTTCCCCTAGGCCATTCCAGTTATTGGTTTCGAATATCAGACCAGCGAAAATTTTGATGCTTTCTCAGCCATTCCTTAACTTCAAACTCCCATATCTCGCGAACGGATTGACGAACTCGAGAAATTCCTGTTGCATCTGAAAGTAGAAACTCGCCCGATTACAGCGGTGTGTGTATTTTTGCCCTAGGCCATAGTATTTATCGGTTTCGAGTATCAGGGTTGCAAAAATTTTGATGGTTTCTCAACCATTCCTTAACTTCGAACTCCCATATTTCGCGAACGGATTCACGAACTTGAGAAATTCCTGTTGCATCTGAAAGTAGAAACTCGCACGATTACAACGGCATGTGTATTTTTCCTCTTGGCCTTTGTAGTTATTGGTTTCGGGAATCAGACTTGCGAAAATTTCGATGGTTTCTCAACCATTCCTTAACTTCTAACCCCCATATCTCGCGAACGGATTGACGATCTCGAGAAATTCCTGTTGCATCTGAAAGTAGAAACTGGCCCGATTACAGCGGTGTGTGTATTTTTGCCCTAGGCCATAGTAGTTATTTGTTTCGATTATCAGACTTGCGAAAATTTTGATGGTTTCTCAACCATTCCTTAACTTCGAACTCCCATATCTCGCGAACAGATTCACGAAATCGAGAAATTCCTGTTGCATCTGAAAGTAGAAACTCGCCCGAATACAGCGGTAAGTGTACTTTTGCCCTAGGCCATAGTAGTTATTGGTGTCGAGTATCAGGGTTGCGAATATTTTGATGGTTTCTCAACCATTCCTTCACTTCTAACTCCCATATCTGGCGAACGGATTGACGATCTCGAGAAATTCCTATTGCATCTGAAAGTAGAGACACGCCCGATTACAGTGGTGTGTGTACTTTTCCCCTAGGCCATTCCAGTTATTGGTTTCGAGTATCAGACCAGCGAAAATTTTGATGCTTTCTGAACGATTCCACAACTTCAAACTCCCATATCTCCCGAACGGATTGACGAACTTGAGAAATTCCTGTTGCATCTGAAAGTAGAAACTCGCACGATTACAGCGGTGTGTGTATTTTTGCCCTAGGCCATAGTATTTATTGGTTTCGAGTATCAGGGTTGCAAAAATTTTGATGGTTTCTCAACCATTCCTTAAATTCGAACACCCATATCTCGCGAACGGATTCACGAACTTGAGAAATTCCTTTTGCATCTGATAGTAGAGACTCGCACGATTACAACGGCATGTGTATTTTTCCCCTAGGCCATTCCAGTTATTGGTTTCGAGTATCAGACCAGCGAAAAATTTGATCCTTTCTCAACCATTCCACAACTTCAAACTCCCATATCTCGCGAACGGATTGACGAACTTGAGAAATTCCTGTTGCATCTGAAAGTAGAAACTCGCACGATTACAATGGTGTGTGTACTTTTCCCCTAGGCCATTCCAGTTATTGGTTTCGAGTATCAGACCAGCGAAATTTTTGATGGTTTCTCAACCATTCCTTAACTTCAAACTCCCATATCTCGCGAACGGATTGACGAACTCGAGAAATTCCTGTTGCATCTGAAAGTAGAAACTCGCCCGATTACAGCGGTGTGTGTATTTTTTCCCTAGGCCATAGTATTTATTGGTTTCGAGTATCATGGTTGCGAAAATTTTGATGGATTCTCAACCATTCCTTAACTTCGAACTCCCATATTTCGCGACCGGATTCACGAACTTGAGAAATTCCTGTTGCATCTGAAAGTAGAAACTCGCACGATTACAACGGCATGTGTATTTTTCCTCTTGGCCTTTGTAGTTATTGGTTTCGGGAATCAGACTTGCGAAAATTTTGATGGTTTCTCAACCATTCCTTAACTTCTAACCCCCATATCTCGCGAACGGATTGACGATCTCGAGAAATTCCTGTTGCATCTGAAAGTAGAAACTGGCCCGATTACAGCGGTGTGTGTATTTTTGCCCTAGGCCATAGTAGTTATTGGTTTCGATTATCAGACTTGCGAAAATTTTGATGGTTTCTCAACCATTCCTTAACTTCGAACTCCCATATCTCGCGAACGGATTCACGAAATCGAGAAATTCCTGTTGCATCTGAAAGTAGAAACTCGCCCGAATACAGCGGTAAGTGTACTTTTGCCCTAGGCCATAGTAGTTATTGGTGTCGAGTGTCAGGGTTGCGAATATTTTGATGGTTTCTCAACCATTCCTTCACTTCTAACTCCCATATCTGGCGAACGGATTGACGATCTCGAGAAATTCCTGTTGCATCTGAAAGTAGAGACACGCCCGATTACAGTGGTGTGTGTACTTTTCCCCTAGGCCATTCCAGTTATTGGTTTCGAGTATCAGACCAGCGAAAATTTTGATGCTTTCTAAACCATTCCACAACTTCAAACTCCCATATCTCGCGAACGGATTGACGAACTTGAGAAATTCCTGTTGCATCTGAAAGTAGAAACTCGGACGATTACAACGGCATGTGTATTTTTCCCCTAGGCCTTTGTAGTTATTGGTTTCGGGAATCAGACTTGCGAAAACTTTGATGGTTTCTCAACCATTTCTTAATTTCAAACTCCCATATCTCGCGAACGGATTGACGACCTCGAGAAATTCCTCTTGCATCTGAAAGTAGAAACACGCCCGATTGCAGTGGTGTGTGCACTTTTCCCCTAGGCCATTCCAGTTACTGGTTTCGAGTATCAGACCATCGAAAATTTTGATGGTTTCTCAACCATTCCTTAACTTCAAACTCCCATATCTCGCGAACGGTTTGACGAACTCGAGAAATTCCTGTTGCATCTGAAAGTAGAAACTCGCCCGATTACAATGGTGTGTGTACTCTTCCCCTAGGCAATTCCAGTTATTGGTTTCGAGTATCAGACCAGCGAAATTTTTGATGGTTTCTCAACCATTCCTTAATTTCAAACTCCCATATCTCGCGAACGGATTGACGAACTCGAGAAATTCCTGTTGCATCTGAAAGTAGAAACTCGCCCGATTACAGCGGTGTGTGTATTTTTTCCCTAGGCCATAGTATTTATTGGTTTCGAGTATCATGGTTGCGAAAATTTTGATGGATTCTCAACCATTCCTTAACTTCGAACTCCCATATCTCGCGAACGGATTGACGAACTCGAGAAATTCCTGTTCCATCTTAAAGTAGAAACTCGCACGATTACAACGGTATGTGTATTTTTCCCCTAGGCCATTCCAGTTATTGGTTTCGAATATCAGACCAGCGAAAATTTTGATGCTTTCTCAGCCATTCCTTAACTTCAAACTCCCATATCTCGCGAACGGATTGACGAACTCGAGAAATTCCTGTTGCATCTGAAAGTAGAAACTCGCCCGATTACAGCGGTGTGTGTATTTTTGCCCTAGGCCATAGTATTTATCGGTTTCGAGTATCAGGGTTGCAAAAATTTTGATGGTTTCTCAACCATTCCTTAACTTCGAACTCCCATATTTCGCGAACGGATTCACGAACTTGAGAAATTCCTGTTGCATCTGAAAGTAGAAACTCGCACGATTACAACGGCATGTGTATTTTTCCTCTTGGCCTTTGTAGTTATTGGTTTCGGGAATCAGACTTGCGAAAATTTCGATGGTTTCTCAACCATTCCTTAACTTCTAACCCCCATATCTCGCGAACGGATTGACGATCTCGAGAAATTCCTGTTGCATCTGAAAGTAGAAACTCGCCCGATTACAGCGGTGTGTGTATTTTTTCCCTAGGCCATAGTATTTATTGGTTTCGAGTATCATGGTTGCGAAAATTTTGATGGATTCTCAACCATTCCTTAACTTCGAACTCCCATATCTCGCGAACGGATTGACGAACTCGAGAAATTCCTGTTCCATCTTAAAGTAGAAACTCGCACGATTACAACGGTATGTGTATTTTTCCCCTAGGCCATTCCAGTTATTGGTTTCGAATATCAGACCAGCGAAAATTTTGATGCTTTCTCAGCCATTCCTTAACTTCAAACTCCCATATCTCGCGAACGGATTGACGAACTCGAGAAATTCCTGTTGCATCTGAAAGTAGAAACTCGCCCGATTACAGCGGTGTGTGTATTTTTGCCCTAGGCCATAGTATTTATTGGTTTCGAGTATCAGGGTTGCAAAAATTTTGATGGTTTCTCAACCATTCCTTAACTTCGAACTCCCATATTTCGCGAACGGATTCACGAACTTGAGAAATTCCTGTTGCATCTGAAAGTAGAAACTCGCACGATTACAACGGCATGTGTATTTTCCCTCTTGGCCTTTGTAGTTATTGGTTTCGGGAATCAGACTTGCGAAAATTTTGATGGTTTCTCAACCATTCCTTAACTTCTAACCCCCATATCTCGCGAACGGATTGACGATCTCGAGAAATTCCTGTTGCATCTGAAAGTAGAAACTGGCCCGATTACAGCGGTGTGTGTATTTTTGCCCTAGGCCATAGTAGTTATTTGTTTCGATTATCAGACTTGCGAAAATTTTGATGGTTTCTCAACCATTCCTTAACTTCGAACTCCCATATCTCGCGAACAGATTCACGAAATCGAGAAATTCCTGTTGCATCTGAAAGTAGAAACTCGCCCGAATACAGCGGTAAGTGTACTTTTGCCCTAGGCCATAGTAGTTATTGGTGTCGAGTATCAGGGTTGCGAATATTTTGATGGTTTCTCAACCATTCCTTCACTTCTAACTCCCATATCTGGCGAACGGATTGACGATCTCGAGAAATTCCTATTGCATCTGAAAGTAGAGACACGCCCGATTACAGTGGTGTGTGTACTTTTCCCCTAGGCCATTCCAGTTATTGGTTTCGAGTATCAGACCAGCGAAAATTTTGATGCTTTCTGAACCATTCCACAACTTCAAACTCCCATATCTCGCGAACGGATTGACGAACTTGAGAAATTCCTGTTGCATCTGAAAGTAGAAACTCGCACGATTACAGCGGTGTGTGTATTTTTGCCCTAGGCCATAGTATTTATTGGTTTCGAGTATCAGGGTTGCAAAAATTTTGATGGTTTCTCAACCATTCCTTAAATTCGAACACCCATATCTCGCGAACGGATTCACGAACTTGAGAAATTCCTGTTGCATCTGATAGTAGAAACTCGCACGATTACAACGGCATGTGTATTTTTCCCCTAGGCCATTCCAGTTATTGGTTTCGAGTATCAGACCAGCGAAAAATTTGATCCTTTCTCAACCATTCCACAACTTCAAACTCCCATATCTCGCGAACGGATTGACGAACTTGAGAAATTCCTGTTGCATCTGAAAGTAGAAACTCGCACGATTACAATGGTGTGTGTACTTTTCCCCTAGGCCATTCCAGTTATTGGTTTCGAGTATCAGACCAGCGAAATTTTTGATGGTTTCTCAACCATTCCTTAACTTCAAACTCCCATATCTCGCGAACGGATTGACGAACTCGAGAAATTCCTGTTGCATCTGAAAGTAGAAACTCGCCCGATTACAGCGGTGTGTGTATTTTTGCCCTAGGCCATAGTATTTATTGGTTTCGAGTATCAGGGTTGCAAAAATTTTGATGGTTTCTCAACCATTCCTTAACATCGAACTCCCATATCTCGCGAACGAATTCACGAACTTGAGAAATTCCTGTTGCATCTGAAAGTAGAAACTCGCACGATTACAACGGTATGTGTATTTTTCCCCTAGGCCATTCCAGTTATTGGTTTCGAATATCAGACCAGCGAAAATTTTGATGCTTTCTCAACCATTCCTTCACTTCTAACTCCCATATCTGGCGAACGGATTGACGATCTCGAGAAATTCCTGTTGCATCTGAAAGTAGAAACACGCCCGATTACAGTGGTGTGTGTACTTTTCCCCTAGGCCATTCCAGTTATTGGTTTCGAGTATCAGACCAGCGAAAATTTTGATGGTTTCTCAAACATTCCTTAATTTCAAACTCCCATATCTCGCGAACGGATTGACGATCTCGAGAAATTCCTGTTGCATCTGAAAGTAGAAACACGCCCGATTGCAGTGGTGTGTGTTCTTTTCCCCTAGGCCATTCCAGTTATTGGTTTCCAGTATCAGACCAGCGAAAATTTTGATGGTTTCTCAACCATTCCTTAACTTCAAACTCCCATATCTCGCGAACGGTTTGACGAACTCGAGAAATTCCTGTTGCATCTGAAAGTAGAAACTCGCCCGATTACAGCGGTGTGTGCATTTTTACCCTAGGCCATAGTATTTATTGGTATCGAGTATTGGGGTTGCAAAAATTTTGATGGTTTCTCAACCATTCCTTAACTTCGAACACCCATATCTCGCGAACGGATTCACGAACTTGAGAAATTCCTGTTGCATCTGAAAGTAGAAACCCGCACGATTACAACGGCATGTGTATTTTTCCCCTAGGCCTTTGTAGTTATTGGTTTCGGGAATCAGACTTGCGAAAATTTTGATGGTTTCTCAACCATTCCTTAACTTCTAACCCCCATATCTCGCGAACGGATTGACGATCTCGAGAAATTCCTGTTCCATCTGAAAGTAGAAACACGCCCGATTGCAGTGGTGTGTGTACTTTTCCCCTAGGCCATTCCATTTATTGGTTTCGAGTATCAGACCAGCGAAAATTTTGATGGTTTCTCAACCATTCCCTAACTTCAAACTCCCATATCTCGCGAACGGTTTGACGAACTCGAGAAATTCCTGTTGCATCTGAAAGTCGAAACTCGCCCGATTACACTGGTGTGTGTACTTGTCCCCTAGGCCATTCCAGTTATTGGTTTCGAGTATCAGACCAGCGAAATTTTTGATGGTTTCTCAACCATTCCTTAACTTCAAACCCCCATATCTCGCGAACGGATTGACGAACTCGAGAAATTCCTGTTGCATCTGAAAGTAGAAACTGGCCCGATTACAGCGGTGTGTGTATTTTTGCCCTAGGCCATAGTAGTCATTGGTTTCGAGTATCAGGGTTGCGAAAATTTTGATGGTTTCTCAACCATTCCTTAACTTCGAACTCCCATATCTCTCGAACGGATTGACGAACTCGAGAAATTCCTGTTGCATCTGAAAGTAGAAACTCGCACGATTACAACGGTATGTGTATTTTTCCCCTAGGCCATTCCAGTTATTGGTTTCGAATATCAGACCAGCGAAAATTTTGATGCTTTCTCAACCATTCCTTAACTTCAAACTCCCATATCTCGCGAAAGGATTGACGAACTCGAGAAATTCCTGTAGCATCTGAAAGTAGAAACTCGCCCGATTACAATGGTGAGTGTACTTTTCCCCTAGGCCATAGTAGTTATTGGTTTCGATTATCAGACTTGCGAAAATTTTGATGGTTTCTCAACCATTCCACAACTTCAAACTCCCATATCTCGCGAACGGATTGACGAACTCGAGAAATTCCTGTTCCATCAGAATGTAGAAACTCGCCCGATTACAGCGGTGTGTGTATTTTTGCCCTAGGCCATAGTAGATATTGGTTTCGGGTATCATGGTTGCGAAAATTCTGATGGTTTCTCAACCATTCCTTAACTTCGAACTCCCATATCTCGCGAACGGATTGACGAACTCGAGAAATTCCTGTTCCATCTGAAAGTAGAAACTCGCACGATTACAACGGTATGTGTATTTTTCCCCTAGGCCATTCCAGTTATTGGTTTCGAATATCAGACCAGCGAAAATTTTGATGCTTTCTCAACCATTCCTTAACTTCAAACTCCCATATCTCGCGAACGGATTGACGAACTCGAGAAATTCCTGTAGCATCTGAAAGTAGAAACTCGCCCGATTACAATGGTGAGTGTACTTTTCCCCTAGGCCATAGTAGTTATTGGTTTCGATTATCAGACTTGCGAAAATTTTGATGGTTTCTCAACCATTCCACAACTTCAAACTCCCATATCTCGCGAACGGATTGACGAACTCGAGAAATTCCTGTTGCATCTGAAAGTAGAAACTCGCCCGAATACAGCGGTAAGTGTACTTTTGCCCTAGGCCATAGTAGTTATTGGTTTCGAGTATCAGGGTTGCGAATATTTTGATGGTTTCTCAACCATTCCTTAACTTCAAACTCCCATATCCCGCGAACGGATTGACGATCTCGAGAAATTCCTGTTGCATCTGAAAGTAGAAACTCGCCCGATTACAGCGGTGTGTGTATTTTTGCCCTAGGCCATAGTAGATATTGGTTTCGAGTATCATGGTTGCGAAAATTTTGATGGTTTCTCAACCATTCCTTAACTTCGAACTCCCATATCTCGCGAACGGATTGACGAACTCGAGAAATTCCTGTTCCATCTGAAAGTAGAAACTCGCACGATTACAACGGTACGTGTATTTTTCCCCTAGGCCATTCCAGTTATTGGTTTCGAGTATCATGGTTGCGAAAATTTTGATGGTTTCTCAACCATTCCTTAACTTCGAATTCCCATATCTCGCGAACGGATTGACGAACTCGAGAAATTCCTGTTCCATCTGAAAGTAGAAACTCGCACGATTACAACGGTATGTGTATTTTTCCCCTAGGCAATTCCAGTTATTGGTTTCGAGTATCACGGTTGCGAAAATTTTGATGGTTTCTCAACCATTCCTTAACTTCGAACTCCCATATCTCGCGAACGGATTGACGAACTCGAGAAATTCCTGTTCCATCTGAAAGTAGAAACTCGCACGATTACAACTGCATGTGTATTTTTCCCCTAGGCCTTTGTAGTTATTGGTTTCGGGAATCAGACTTGCGAAAATTTTGATGGTTTCTCAACCATTCCTTCACTTCTAACTCCTATATCTGGCGAACGGATTGACGAACTCGAGAAATTCCTGTTGCATCTGAAAGTAGAAACTCGCCCGAATACAGCGGTAAGTGTACTTTTGCCCTAGGCCATAGTAGTTATTGGTTTCGAGTATCAGGTTTGCGAATATTTTGATGGTTTCTCAACCATTTTTTAACTTCAAACTCCCATATCTCGCGAACGGATTGACGATCTTGAGAAATTCCTGTTGCATCTGAAAGTAGAAACTCGCCCGATTACAGCGGTGTGTGTATTTTTGCCCTAGGCCATAGTAGATATTCGTTTCGAGTATCATGGTTGCGAAAATTTTGATGGTTTCTCAACCATTCCTTAACTTCGAACTCCCATATCTCGGGAACGGATTGACGAACTCGAGAAATTCCTGTTCCATCTGAAAGTAGAAACTCGCACGATTACAACGGTATGTGTATTTTTCCCCTAGGCCATTCCAGTTATTGGTTTCGAGGATCAGACCAGCGAAAATTTTGATGCTTTCTCAACCATTCCTTAACTTCAAACTCCCATATCTCGCGAACGGATTGACGAACTCGAGAAATTCCTGTTGCATCTGAAAGTAGAAACTCGTCCGATTACAATGGTGAGTGTACTTTTCCCCTAGGCCATAGTATTTATTGGTTTCGAGTATCAGGGTTGCGAAAATTTTGATGGTTTCTCAATCATTCCTTAACTTCGAACTCCCATATCTCGCGAACGGATTGACGATCTCGAGAAATTCCTGTTGCATCTGAAAGTAGAAACACGCCAGATTGCAGTGGTGTGTGTACTTTTCCCCTAGGCCATTCCAGTTATTGGTTTCGAGTATCAGACCAGCGAAAATTTTGATGGTTTCTCAACCATTCCTTAACTTCAAACTCCCATATCTCGCGAACGGTTTGACGAACTCGAGAAATTCCTGTTGCATCTGAAAGTAGAAACTCGCCCGATTACAATGGTGTGTGTTCTTTTCCCCTAGGCCATTCCAGTTATCGGTTTCGAGTATCAGACCAGCGAAATTTTTGATGGTTTCTCAACCATTACTTAACTTCAAACTCCCATATCTCGCGAACGGATTGACGAACACGAGAAATTCCTGTTTCATCTGAAAGTAGAAACTCGCCCGATTACAACGGTATTTGTTCTTTTCCCCTAGGCCATTCCAGTTATTGGTTTCGGGTATCAGACCTGCGAAAATTTTGATGCTTTCTCAACCATTCCTTAACTTCAAACTCCCATATCTCGCGAACGGATTGACGAACTCGAGAAATTCCTGTTCCATCTGAAAGTAGAAACTCGCACGATTACAACGGCATGTGTATTTTTCCCCTAGGCCTTTGTAGTTATTGGTTTCGGGAATCAGACTTGCGAAAATTTTGATGGTTTCTCAACCATTCTTTAAGTTCTAACTCCCATATCGCGCGAACGGATTGACGATCTCGAGAAATTCCTGTTGCATCTGAAAGTAGAAACACGCCCGATTGCAGTGGTTTGTGTACTTTTCCCCTAGGCCATTCCAGTTATTGGTTTCGAGTATCAGACCAGCGAAAATTTTGATGGTTTCTCAAACATTCCTTAACTTCAAACTCCCATATCTCGCGAACGGTTTGACGAACTCGAGAAATTCCTGTTGCATCTGAAAGTAGAAACTCGCCCGATTACAATGGTGAGTGTACTTTTCCCCTAGGCCATAGTAGTTATTGGTTTCGATTATCAGACTTGCGAAAATTTTGATGGTTTCTCAACCATTCGTTAACTTCGAACTCCCATATCTCGCGAACGGATTCACGAACGCGAGAAATTCCTGTTGCACCTGAAAGTAGAAACTCGCACGATTACAACTGCATGTGTATTTTTCCCCTAGGCCTATGTAGTTATTGGTTTCGGGAATCAGACTTGCGAAAATTTTGTTGGTTTCTCAACCATTCCTTCACTTCTAACTCCCACATCTGGCGAACGGATTGACGAACTCGAGAAATTCCTGTTGCATCTGAAAGTAGAAACTCGCCCGAATACAGCGGTAAGTGTACTTTTGCCCTAGGCCATAGTAGTTATTGGTTTCGAGTATCAGGGTTGCGAATATTCTGATGGTTTCTCAACCATTCCTTAATTTCAAGCTCCCATATCTCGCGAACGGATTGACGATCTCGAGAAATTCCTGTTGCATCTGAAAGTAGAAACTCGCCTGATTACAGCGGTCTGTGTATTTTTGCCCTAGGCCATAGTAGATATTGGTTTCGAGTATCATGGTTGCGAAAATTTTGATGGTTTCTCAACCATTCCTTAACTTCGAACTCCCATATCTCGCGAACGGATTGACGAACTCGAGAAATTCCTGTTGCATCTGAAAGTAGAAACTCGCCCGATTACAATGGTGTGTGTATTTTTCCCCTAGGCCATTCCAGTTATTGGTTTCGAATATCAGACCAGCGAAAATTTTGATGCTTTCTCAACCATTCCTTAACTTCAAACTCCCATATCTCGCGAACGGATTGACGATCCCGAGAAATTCCTGTTGCATCTGAAAGTAGAAACTCGCCCGATTACAGCGGTGTGTGTATTTTTGCCCTAGGCCATAGTAGATATTGGTTTCGAGTATCATGGTTGCGAAAATTTTGATGGTTTCTCAATCATTCCTTAACCTCGAACTCCCATATTTGGCGAACGGATTGACGAACTCGAGAAATTCCTGTTCCATCTTAAAGCAGAAACTCGCACGATTACAACGGTATGTGTATTTTTCCCCTAGGCCATTGCAGTTGTTGGTTTCGAATATCAGACCAGCGAAAATTTTGATGCTTTCTCAGCCATTCCTTAAATTCAAACTCCCATATCTCGCGAACGGATTGACGAACTCGAGAAATTCCTGTTGCATCTGAAAGTAGAAACTCGCCCGATTACAGCGGTGTGTGTATTTTTCCCCTAGGCCTTTGTAGTTATTGGTTTCGGGAATCAGACTTGCGAAAACTTTGATGGTTTCTCAACCATTTCTTAATTTCAAACTCCCATATCTCGCGAACGGATTGACGATCTCGAGAAATTCCTCTTGCATCTGAAAGTAGAAACACGCCCGATTGCAGTGGTGTGTGTACTTTTCCCCTAGGCCATTCCAGTTATTGGTTTCGAGTATCAGACCATCGAAAATTTTGATGGTTTCTCAACCATTCCATAACTTCAAACTCCCATATCTCGCGAACGGTTTGACGAACTCGAGAAATTCCTGTTGCATCGGAAAGTAGAAACTCGCCCGATTACAATGGTGTGTGTACTCTTCCCCTAGGCCATTCCAGTTATTGGTTTCGAGTATCAGACCAGCGAAATTTTTGATGGTTTCTCAACCATTCCTTAATTTCAAACTCCCATATCTCGCGAACGGATTGACGAACTCGAGAAATTCCTGTTGCATCTGAAAGTAGAAACTCGCCCGATTACAGCGGTGTGTGTATTTTTTCCCTAGGCCATAGTATTTATTGGTTTCGAGTATCAGGGTTGCAAAAATTTTGATGGTTTCTCAACCATTCCTTAACTTCGAACTCCCATATCTCTCGAACGGATTGACGAACTCGAGAAATTCCTGTTGCATCTGAAAGTAGAAACTCGCACGATTACAACGGCATGTGTATTTTTTCCCTAGGCCATTCCAGTTATTGGTTTCGAGTATCAGACCAGCGAAATTTTTGATGGTTTCTCAACCATTCCTTAACTTCAAACTCCTATATATCGCGAACCGATTGACGATCACGAGAAATTCCTGTTGCATCTGAAAGTAGAAACTCGCCCGATTACAGCGGTGTGTGTATTTTTGCCCTAGGCCATAATAGATATTGGTTTCGAGTATCATGGTTGCGAAAATTTTGATGGATTCTCAACCATTCCTTAACTTCGAACTCCCATATCTCGCGAACGGATTGACGAACTCGAGAAATTCCTGTTCCATCTTAAAGCAGAAACTCGCACGATTACAACGGTATGTGTATTTTTCCCCTAGGCCATTGCAGTTGTTGGTTTCGAATATCAGACCAGCGAAAATTTTGATGCTTTCTCAGCCATTCCTTAACTTCAAACTCCCATATCTCGCGAACGGATTGGCGAACTCGAGAAATTCCTGTTGCATCTGAAAGTAGAAACTCGCCCGATTACAGCGGTGTGTGTATTTTTGCCCTAGGCCATAGTATTTATTGGTTTCGAGTAACAGGGTTGCAAAAATTTTGATGGTTTCTCAACCATTCCTTAACTTCGAACTCCCATATTTCGCGAACGGATTCACGCACTCGAGAAATTCCTGTTGCATCTGAAAGTAGAAACTCGCACGATTACAACGGCATGTGTATTTTTCCCCTTGGCCTTTGTAGTTATTGGTTTCGGGAATCAGACTTGCGAAAATTTTGATGTTTTCTCAACCATTCCTTAACTTCTAACCCCCATATCTCGCGAACGGATTGACGATCTCGAGAAATTCCTGTTGCATCTGAAAGTAGAAACTGGCCCGATTACAGCGGTGTGTGTATTTTTGCCCTAGGCCATAGTAGTTATTGGTTTCGAATATCAGACCAGCGAAAATTTTGATGCTTTCTCAACCATTCCTTAACTTCAAACTCCCATATCTCGCGAAAGGATTGACGAACTCGAGAAATTCCTGTAGCATCTGAAAGTAGAAACTCGCCCGATTACAATGGTGAGTGTACTTTTCCCCTAGGCCATAGTAGTTATTGGTTTCGATTATCAGACTTGCGAAAATTTTGATGGTTTCTCAACCATTCCACAACTTCAAACTCCCATATCTCGCGAACGGATTGACGAACTCCAGAAATTCCTGTTGCATCTGAATGTAGAAACTCGCCCGAATACAGCGGTGTGTGTATTTTTGCCCTAGGCCATAGTAGATATTGGTTTTGGGTATCATGGATGCAAAAATTTTGATGGTTTCTCAACCATTCCTTAACTTCGAACTCCCATATCTCGCGAACGGATTGACGAACTCGAGAAATTCCTGTTCCATCTGAAAGTAGAAACTCGCACGATTACAACGGTATGTGTATTTTTCCCCTAGGCCATTCCAGTTATTGGTTCCGAATATCAGACCAGCGAAAATTTTGATGCTTTCTCAACCATTCCTTAACTTCAAACTCCCATATCTCGCGAACGGATTGACGATCCCGAGAAATTCCTGTTGCATCTGAAAGTAGAAACTCGCCCGATTACAGCGGTGTGTGTATTTTTGCCCTAGGCTATAGTAGATATTGGTTACGAGTATCATGGTTGCGAAAATTTTGATGGTTTCTCAATCATTCCTTAACCTCGAACTCCCATATTTGGCGAACGGATTGACGATCTCGAGAAACTCCTCTTGCATCTGAAAGTAGAAACACGCCCGATTGCAGTGGTGTGTGTACTTTTCCCCTAGGCCATTCCAGTTATTGGTTTCGAGTATCAGACCATCGAAAATTTTGATGGTTTCTCAACCATTCCTTAACTTCAAACTCCCATATCTCGCGAACGGTTTGACGAACTCGAGAAATTCCTGTTGCATCTGAAAGTAGAAACTCGCACGATTACAATGGTGTGTGTACTTTTGCCCTAGGCCATTCCAGTTATTGGTTTCGAGTATCAGACCAGCGAAATTTTTGATGGTTTCTCAACCATTCCTTAACTTCAAACTCCCATATCTCGCGAACGGATAGACGAACTCGAGAAATTCCTGTTGCATCTGAAAGTAGAAACTCGCCCGATTACAGCGGTGTGTGTATTTTTGCCCTAGGCCATAGTATTTATTGGTTTCGAGTATCAGGGTTGCAAAAATTTTGATGGTTTCTCAACCATTCCTTAACATCGAACTCCCATATCTCGCGAACGAATTCACGAACTTGAGAAATTCCTGTTGCATCTGAACGTAGAAACTCGCACGATTACAACGGTATGTGTATTTTTCCCCTAGGCCATTCCAGTTATTGGTTTCGAATATCAGACCAGCGAAAATTTTGATGCTTTCTCAACCATTCCTTCACTTCCAACTCCCATATCTGGCGAACGGATTGACGATCTCGAGAAATTCCTGTTGCATCTGAAAGTAGAAACACGCCCGATTACAGTGGTGTGTGTACTTTTCCCCTAGGCCATTCCAGTTATTGGTTTCGAGTATCAGACCAGCGAAAATTTTGATGCTTTCTCAACCATTCCACAACTTCAAACTCCCATATCTCACGAACGGATTGACGAACTTGAGAAATTCCTGTTGCATCTGAAAGTAGAAACTCGCACGATTACAACGGCATGTGTATTTTTCCCCTAGGCCTTTGTAGTTATTGGTTTCGGGAATCAGACTTGCGAAAATTTTGATGGTTTCTCAAACATTCCTTAATTTCAAACTCCCATATCTCGCGAACGGATTGACGATCTCGAGAAATTCCTGTTGCATCTGAAAGTAGAAACACGCCCGATTGCAGTGGTGTGTGTACATTTCCCCTAGGCCATTCCAGTTATTGGTTTCGAGTATCAGACCAGCGAAAATTTTGATGGTTTCTCAACCATTCCTTAACTTCAAACTCCCATATCTCGCGAACGGTTTGACGAACTCGAGAAATTCCTGTTGCATCTGAAAGTAGAAACTCGCCCGATTACAGCGGTGTGTGTATTTTTACCCTAGGCCATAGTATTTATTGGTATCGAGTATTGGGGTTGCAAAAATTTTGATGGTTTCTCAACCATTCCTTAACTTCGAACACCCATATCTCGCGAACGGATTAACGAACTTGAGAAATTCCTGTTGCATCTGAAAGTAGAAACCCGCACGATTACAACGGCCTGTGTATTTTTCCCCTAGGCCTTTGTAGTTATTGGTTTCGGGAATCAGACTTGCGAAAATTTTGATGGTTTCTCAACCATTCCTTAACTTCTAACCCCCATATCTCGCGAACGGATTGACGATCTCGAGAAATTCCTGTTCCATCTGAAAGTAGAAACACGCCCGATTGCAGTGGTGTGTGTACTTTTCCCCTAGGCCATTCCATTTATTGGTTTCGAGTATCAGACCAGCGAAAATTTTGATGGTTTCTCAACCATTCCTTAACTTCAAACTCCCATATCTCGCGAACGGTTTGACGAACTCGAGAAATTCCTGTTGCATCTGAAAGTCGAAACTCGCCCGATTACAGCGGTGTGTGTATTGTTGCCCTAGGCCATAGTAGATATTGGTTTCGAGTATCATGGTTTCGAAAATTTTGATGGTTTCTCAATCATTCCTTAACCTCGAACTCCCATATTTGGCGAACGGATTGACGATCTCGAGAACTTCCTGTTGCATCTGAAAGTAGAGACACGCCCGATTACAGTGGTGTGAGTACTTTTCCCCTAGGCCATTCCACTTATTGGTTTCGAGTATCAGACCAGCGAAAATTTTGATGCTTTCTAAACCATTCCACAACATCAAACTCCCATATCTCGCGAACGGATTGACGAACTTGAGAAATTCCTGTTGCATCTGAAAGTAGAAATTCGGACGATTACAACGGCATGTGTATTTTTCCCCTAGGCCTTTGTAGTTATTGGATACGGGAATCAGATTTGCGAAAATTTTGATGGTTTCTCAACCATTCCTTAACTTCTAACCCCCATATCTCGCGAACGGATTGACGATCTCGAGAAATCTCTGTTGCATCTGAAAGTAGAAACTGGCCCGATTACAGCGGTGTTTGTATTTTTGCCCTAGGCCATAGTAGATATTGGTTTCGAGTATCATGGTTGCGAAAATTTTGATGGTTTCTCAATCATTCCTTAACCTCGAACTCCCATATTTGGCGAACGGATTGACGATCTCGAGAACTTCCTGTTGCATCTGAAAGTAGAGACACGCCCGATTACAGTGGTGTGAGTACTTTTCCCCTAGGCCATTCCACTTATTGGTTTCGAGTATCAGACCAGCGAAAATTTTGATGCTTTCTAAACCATTCCACAACATCAAACTCCCATATCTCGCGAACGGATTGACGAACTTGAGAAATTCCTGTTGCATCTGAAAGTAGAAACTCGGACGATTACAACGGCATGTGTATTTTTCCCCTAGGCCTTTGTAGTTATTGGTTTCGGGAATCAGACTTGCGAAAACTTTGATGGTTTCTCAACCATTTCTTAATTTCAAACTCCCATATCTCGCGAACGGATTGACGATCTCGAGAAATTCCTCTTGCATCTGAAAGTAGAAACACGCCCGATTGCAGTGGTGTGTGTACTTTTCCCCTAGGCCATTCCAGTTATTGGTTTCGAGTATCAGACCATCGAAAATTTTGATGGTTTCTCAACCATTCCTTAACTTCAAACTCCCATATCTCGCGAACGGTTTGACGAACTCGAGAAATTCCTGTTGCATCTGAAAGTAGAAACTCGCACGATTACAATGGTGTGTGTACTTTTGCCCTAGGCCATTCCAGTTATTGGTTTCGAGTATCAGACCAGCGAAATTTTTGATGGTTTCTCAACCATTCCTTAACTTCAAACTCCCATATCTCGCGAACGGATTGACGAACTCGAGAAATTCCTGTTGCATCTGAAAGTAGAAACTCGCCCGATTACAGCGGTGTGTGTATTTTTGCCCTAGGCCATAGTATTTATTGGTTTCGAGTATCAGGGTTGCAAAAATTTTGATGGTTTCTCAACCATTCCTTAACATCGAACTCCCATATCTCGCGAACGAATTCACGAACTTGAGAAATTCCTGTTGCATCTGAAAGTAGAAACTCGCACGATTACAACGGTATGTGTATTTTTCCCCTAGGCCATTCCAGTTATTGGTTTCGAATATCAGACCAGCGAAAATTTTGATGCTTTCTCAACCATTCCTTCACTTCCAACTCCCATATCTGGCGAACGGATTGACGATCTCGAGAAATTCCTGTTGCATCTGAAAGTAGAAACACGCCCGATTACAGTGGTGTGTGTACTTTTCCCCTAGGCCATTCCAGTTATTGGTTTCGAGTATCAGACCAGCGAAAATTTTGATGCTTTCTCAACCATTCCACAACTTCAAACTCCCATATCTCACGAACGGATTGACGAACTTGAGAAATTCCTGTTGCATCTGAAAGTAGAAACTCGCACGATTACAACGGCATGTGTATTTTTCCCCTAGGCCTTTGTAGTTATTGGTTTCGGGAATCAGACTTGCGAAAATTTTGATGGTTTCTCAAACATTCCTTAACTTCTAACCCCCATATCTCGCGAACGGTTTGACGAACTCGAGAAATTCCTGTTGCATCTGAAAGTAGAAACTCGCCCGATTACAGCGGTGTGTGTATTTTTACCCTAGGCCATAGTATTTATTGGTATCGAGTATTGGGGTTGCAAAAATTTTGATGGTTTCTCAACCATTCCTTAACTTCGAACACCCACATCTCGCGAACGGATTAACGAACTTGAGAAATTCGTGTTGCATCTGAAAGTAGAAACCCGCACGATTACAACGGCATGTGTATTTTTCCCCTAGGCCTTTGTAGTTATTGGTTTCGGGAATCAGACTTGCGAAAATTTTGATGGTTTCTCAACCATTCCTTAACTTCTAACCCCCATATCTCGCGAACGGATTGACGATCTCGAGAAATTCCTGTTCCATCTGAAAGTAGAAACACGCCCGATTGCAGTGGTGTGTGTACTTTTCCCCTAGGCCATTCCATTTATTGGTTTCGAGTATCAGACCAGCGAAAATTTTGATGGTTTCTCAACCATTCCTTAACTTCAAACTCCCATATCTCGCGAACGGTTTGACGAACTCGAGAAATTCCTGTTGCATCTGAAAGTCGAAACTCGCCCGATTACAATGGTGTGTGTACTTGTCCCCTAGGCCATTCCAGTTATGGGTTTCGAGTATCAGACCAGCGAAATTTTTGATGGTTTCTCAACCATTCCTTAACTTCAAACTCCCATATCTCGCGAACGGATTGACGAACTCGAGAAATTCCTGTTGCATCTGAAAGTAGAAACTCGCACGATTACAACGACGTGTGTATTTTTCCCCTAGGCCTTTGTAGTTATTGGTTTCGGGAATCAGACTTGCGAAAATTTTGATGGTTTCTCAACCATTCCTTAACTTCTAACCCCCATATCTCGCGAACGGATTGGCGATCTCGAGAAATTCCTGTTGCATCTGAAAGTAGAAACTCGCCCGATTACAATGGTGTGTGTACTTGTCCCCTAGGCCATTCCAGTTATTGGTTTCGAGTTTCAGACCAGCGAAATTTTTGATGGTTTCTCAACCATTCCTTAACTTCAAACTCCCATATCTCGCGAACGGATTGCCGATCTCGAGAAATTCCTGTTGCATCTGAAAGTAGAAACTCGCCCGATTACAGCGGTGTGTGTATTTTTGCCCTCGGCCATAGTAGATATTGGTTTCGAGTATCATGGTTGCGAAAATTTTGATGGTTTCTCAACCATTCCTTAACTTCGAACTCCCATATCTCGCGAACGGATTGACGAACTCGAGAAATTCCTGTTCCGTCTGAAAGTAGAAACTCGCACGATTACAACGGTATGTGTATTTTTCCCCTAGGCCATTCCAGTTATTGCTTTCGAATATCAGACCAGCGAAAATTTTGATGCTTTCTCAACCATTCCTTAACTTCAAACTCCCATATCTCGCGAACGGATTGACGAACTCGAGAAATTCCTGTAGCATCTGAAAGTAGAAACTCGCCCGATTACAATGGTGAGTGTACTTTTCCCCTAGGCCATAGTAGTTATTGGTTTCGATTATCAGACTTGCGAAAATTTTGATGGTTTCTCAACCATTCGTTAACTTCGAACTCCCATATCTCGCGAACGGATTCACGAACGCGAGAAATTCCTGTTGCACATGAAAGTAGAAACTCGCACGATTACAACTGCATGTGTATTTTTCCCCTAGGCCTATGTAGTTATTGGTTTCGGGAATCAGACTTGCGATAATTTTGTTGGTTTCTCAACCATTCCTTCACTTCTAACTCCCATATCTGGCGAACGGATTGACGAACTCGAGAAATTCCTGTTGCATCTGAAAGTAGAAACTCGCCCGAATACAGCGGTAAGTGTACTTTTGCCCTAGGCCATAGTAGTTATTGGTTTCGAGTATCAGGGTTCCGAATATTCTGATGGTTTCTCAACCATTCCTTAATTTCAAACTCCCATATCTCGCGAACGGATTGACGATCTCGAGAAATTCCTGTTGCATCTGAAAGTAGAAACTCGCCTGATTACAGCGGTCTGTGTATTTTTGCCCTAGGCCATAGTAGATATTGGTTTCGAGTATCATGGTTGCGAAAATTTTGATGGTTTCTCAACCATTCCTTAACTTCGAACTCCCATATCTCGCGAACGGATTGACGATCTCGAGAAATTCCTGTTGCATCTGAAAGTAGAAACACGCCAGATTGCAGTGGTGTGTGTACTTTTCCCCTAGGCCATTCCAGTTATTGGTTTCGAGTATCAGACCAGCGAAAATTTTGATGGTTTCTCAACCATTCCTTAACTTCAAACTCCCATATCTCGCGAACGGTTTGACGAACTCGAGAAATTCCTGTTGCATCTGAAAGTAGAAACTCGCCCGATTACAATGGTGTGTGTTCTTTTCCCCTAGGCCATTCCAGTTATCGGTTTCGAGTATCAGACCAGCGAAATTTTTGATGGTTTCTCAACCATTCCTTAACTTCAAACTCCCATATCTCGCGAACGGATTGACGAACACGAGAAATTCCTGTTTCATCTGAAAGTAGAAACTCGCCCGATTACAACGGTATTTGTTCTTTTCCCCTAGGCCATTCCAGTTATTGGTTTCGGGTATCAGACCTGCGAAAATTTTGATGCTTTCTCAACCATTCCTTAACTTCAAACTCCCATATCTCGCGAACGGATTCACGATCTCGAGAAATTCCTGTTGCATCTGAAAGTAGAAACTCGCACGATTACAACGGCATGTGTATTTTTCCCCTAGGCCTTTGTAGTTATTGGTTTCGGGAATCAGACTTGCGGAAATTTTGATGGTTTCTCAACCATTCTTTAAGTTCTAACTCCCATATCGCGCGAACGGATTGACGATCTCGAGAAATTCCTGTTGCATCTGAAAGTAGAAACACGCCCGATTGCAGTGGTGTGTGTACTTTTCCCCTAGGCCATTCCAGTTATTGGTTTCGAGTATCAGACCAGCGAAAATTTTGATGGTTTCTCAACCATTCGTTAACTTCGAACTCCCATATCGCGCGAACGGATTGACGATCTCGAGAAATTCCTGTTGCATCTGAAAGTAGAAACACGCCCGATTACAATGGTGTGTGTACTTTTCCCCTAGGCCATTCCAGTTATCGGTTTCGAGTATCAGACCAGCGAAATTTTTGATGATTTCTCAACCATTCCTTAACTTCAAACTCCCATATCTCGCGAACGGATTGACGAACACGAGAAATTCCTCTTTCATCTGAAAGTAGAAACTCGCCCGATTACAACGGTATGTGTATTTTTCCCCTAGGCCATTGTTGTTATTGGTTTCGAGTATCAGATATGCGAAAATTTTGATGGTTTCTCAACCATTCCTGCACTTCAAACTCCCATATCTCGCGAACGGATTGACGAACTCGAGAAATTCCTATTGCATCTGAAAGCAGAAACTCGCCCGATTACAACGGTATGTGTATTTTTGCCCTAGGCCAAAGTAGTTATTGGTTTCGAGTATCAGACTTGCGAAAATTTTGATGGTTTCTCAACCGTTCCTTAACTTCAAACTCCCATATCTCGCGAACGGATTGACGAACTCGAGAAATTCCTATTGCATCTGAAAGCAGAAACTCGCCCGATTACAACGGTATGTGTATTTTTGCCCTCGGCCAAGGTAGTTAATGGTTTCGAGTATCAGATTTGCGAAAATTTTGATGGTTTCTCAACCGTTCCTTAACTTCAAACTCCCATATCTCGCGAACGGATTGACGAACACGAGAAATTCCTATTGCATCTGAAAGCAGAAACTCGCCCGATTACAACGGTATGTGTTCTTTTCCCCTAGGCCATTCCAGTTATTGGTTTCGAGTATCAGACCAGCGAAAATTTTGATGCTTTCTCAACCATTCCTTAACTTCAAACTCCCATATCTCGCGAACGGATTCACGATCTCGAGAAATTCCTGTTGCATCTGAAAGTAGAAACTCGCACGATTACAACGGCATGTGTATTTTTCCCCTAGGCCTTTGTAGTTATTGGTTTCGGTAATCAGACTTGCGAAAATTTTGATGGTTTCTCAACCATTCTTTAAGTTCTAACTCCCATATCTCGCGAAGGGATTGACGATCTCGAGAAATTCCTGTTGCATCTGAAAGTAGAAACACGCCCGATTGCAGTGGTGTGTGTACTTTTCCCCTAGGCCATTCCAGTTATTGGTTTCGAGTATCAGACCATCGAAAATTTTGATGGTTTCTCAACCATTCCTTAACTTCAAACTCCCATATCTCGCGAACGGTTTGACGAACTCGAGAAATTCCTGTTGCATCTGAAAGTAGAAACTCGCACGATTACAATGGTGTGTGTACTTTTGCCCTAGGCCATTCCAGTTATTGGTTTCGAGTATCAGACCAGCGAAATTTTTGATGGTTTCTCAACCATTCCTTAACTTCAAACTCCCATATCTCGCGAACGGATTGACGAACTCGAGAAATTCCTGTTGCATCTGAAAGTAGAAACTCGCCCGATTACAGCGGTGTGTGTATTTTTGCCCTAGGCCATAGTATTTATTGGTTTCGAGTATCAGGGTTGCAAAAATTTTGATGGTTTCTCAACCATTCCTTAACATCGAACTCCCATATCTCGCGAACGAATTCACGAACTTGAGAAATTCCTGTTGCATCTGAAAGTAGAAACTCGCACGATTACAACGGTATGTGTATTTTTCCCCTAGGCCATTCCAGTTATTGGTTTCGAATATCAGACCAGCGAAAATTTTGATGCTTTCTCAACCATTCCTTCACTTCCAACTCCCATATCTGGCGAACGGATTGACGATCTCGAGAAATTCCTGTTGCATCTGAAAGTAGAAACACGCCCGATTACAGTGGTGTGTGTACTTTTCCCCTAGGCCATTCCAGTTATTGGTTTCGAGTATCAGACCAGCGAAAATTTTGATGCTTTCTCAACCATTCCACAACTTCAAACTCCCATATCTCACGAACGGATTGACGAACTTGAGAAATTCCTGTTGCATCTGAAAGTAGAAACTCGCACGATTACAACGGCATGTGTATTTTTCCCCTAGGCCTTTGTAGTTATTGGTTTCGGGAATCAGACTTGCGAAAATTTTGATGGTTTCTCAAACATTCCTTAACTTCTAACCCCCATATCTCGCGAACGGTTTGACGAACTCGAGAAATTCCTGTTGCATCTGAAAGTAGAAACTCGCCCGATTACAGCGGTGTGTGTATTTTTACCCTAGGCCATAGTATTTATTGGTATCGAGTATTGGGGTTGCAAAAATTTTGATGGTTTCTCAACCATTCCTTAACTTCGAACACCCACATCTCGCGAACGGATTAACGAACTTGAGAAATTCGTGTTGCATCTGAAAGTAGAAACCCGCACGATTACAACGGCATGTGTATTTTTCCCCTAGGCCTTTGTAGTTATTGGTTTCGGGAATCAGACTTGCGAAAATTTTGATGGTTTCTCAACCATTCCTTAACTTCTAACCCCCATATCTCGCGAACGGATTGACGATCTCGAGAAATTCCTGTTCCATCTGAAAGTAGAAACACGCCCGATTGCAGTGGTGTGTGTACTTTTCCCCTAGGCCATTCCATTTATTGGTTTCGAGTATCAGACCAGCGAAAATTTTGATGGTTTCTCAACCATTCCTTAACTTCAAACTCCCATATCTCGCGAACGGTTTGACGAACTCGAGAAATTCCTGTTGCATCTGAAAGTCGAAACTCGCCCGATTACAATGGTGTGTGTACTTGTCCCCTAGGCCATTCCAGTTATGGGTTTCGAGTATCAGACCAGCGAAATTTTTGATGGTTTCTCAACCATTCCTTAACTTCAAACTCCCATATCTCGCGAACGGATTGACGAACTCGAGAAATTCCTGTTGCATCTGAAAGTAGAAACTCGCACGATTACAACGACGTGTGTATTTTTCCCCTAGGCCTTTGTAGTTATTGGTTTCGGGAATCAGACTTGCGAAAATTTTGATGGTTTCTCAACCATTCCTTAACTTCTAACCCCCATATCTCGCGAACGGATTGGCGATCTCGAGAAATTCCTGTTGCATCTGAAAGTAGAAACTCGCCCGATTACAATGGTGTGTGTACTTGTCCCCTAGGCCATTCCAGTTATTGGTTTCGAGTTTCAGACCAGCGAAATTTTTGATGGTTTCTCAACCATTCCTTAACTTCAAACTCCCATATCTCGCGAACGGATTGCCGATCTCGAGAAATTCCTGTTGCATCTGAAAGTAGAAACTCGCCCGATTACAGCGGTGTGTGTATTTTTGCCCTCGGCCATAGTAGATATTGGTTTCGAGTATCATGGTTGCGAAAATTTTGATGGTTTCTCAACCATTCCTTAACTTCGAACTCCCATATCTCGCGAACGGATTGACGAACTCGAGAAATTCCTGTTCCGTCTGAAAGTAGAAACTCGCACGATTACAACGGTATGTGTATTTTTCCCCTAGGCCATTCCAGTTATTGCTTTCGAATATCAGACCAGCGAAAATTTTGATGCTTTCTCAACCATTCCTTAACTTCAAACTCCCATATCTCGCGAACGGATTGACGAACTCGAGAAATTCCTGTAGCATCTGAAAGTAGAAACTCGCCCGATTACAATGGTGAGTGTACTTTTCCCCTAGGCCATAGTAGTTATTGGTTTCGATTATCAGACTTGCGAAAATTTTGATGGTTTCTCAACCATTCGTTAACTTCGAACTCCCATATCTCGCGAACGGATTCACGAACGCGAGAAATTCCTGTTGCACATGAAAGTAGAAACTCGCACGATTACAACTGCATGTGTATTTTTCCCCTAGGCCTATGTAGTTATTGGTTTCGGGAATCAGACTTGCGATAATTTTGTTGGTTTCTCAACCATTCCTTCACTTCTAACTCCCATATCTGGCGAACGGATTGACGAACTCGAGAAATTCCTGTTGCATCTGAAAGTAGAAACTCGCCCGAATACAGCGGTAAGTGTACTTTTGCCCTAGGCCATAGTAGTTATTGGTTTCGAGTATCAGGGTTCCGAATATTCTGATGGTTTCTCAACCATTCCTTAATTTCAAACTCCCATATCTCGCGAACGGATTGACGATCTCGAGAAATTCCTGTTGCATCTGAAAGTAGAAACTCGCCTGATTACAGCGGTCTGTGTATTTTTGCCCTAGGCCATAGTAGATATTGGTTTCGAGTATCATGGTTGCGAAAATTTTGATGGTTTCTCAACCATTCCTTAACTTCGAACTCCCATATCTCGCGAACGGATTGACGATCTCGAGAAATTCCTGTTGCATCTGAAAGTAGAAACACGCCAGATTGCAGTGGTGTGTGTACTTTTCCCCTAGGCCATTCCAGTTATTGGTTTCGAGTATCAGACCAGCGAAAATTTTGATGGTTTCTCAACCATTCCTTAACTTCAAACTCCCATATCTCGCGAACGGTTTGACGAACTCGAGAAATTCCTGTTGCATCTGAAAGTAGAAACTCGCCCGATTACAATGGTGTGTGTTCTTTTCCCCTAGGCCATTCCAGTTATCGGTTTCGAGTATCAGACCAGCGAAATTTTTGATGGTTTCTCAACCATTCCTTAACTTCAAACTCCCATATCTCGCGAACGGATTGACGAACACGAGAAATTCCTGTTTCATCTGAAAGTAGAAACTCGCCCGATTACAACGGTATTTGTTCTTTTCCCCTAGGCCATTCCAGTTATTGGTTTCGGGTATCAGACCTGCGAAAATTTTGATGCTTTCTCAACCATTCCTTAACTTCAAACTCCCATATCTCGCGAACGGATTCACGATCTCGAGAAATTCCTGTTGCATCTGAAAGTAGAAACTCGCACGATTACAACGGCATGTGTATTTTTCCCCTAGGCCTTTGTAGTTATTGGTTTCGGGAATCAGACTTGCGGAAATTTTGATGGTTTCTCAACCATTCTTTAAGTTCTAACTCCCATATCGCGCGAACGGATTGACGATCTCGAGAAATTCCTGTTGCATCTGAAAGTAGAAACACGCCCGATTGCAGTGGTGTGTGTACTTTTCCCCTAGGCCATTCCAGTTATTGGTTTCGAGTATCAGACCAGCGAAAATTTTGATGGTTTCTCAACCATTCGTTAACTTCGAACTCCCATATCGCGCGAACGGATTGACGATCTCGAGAAATTCCTGTTGCATCTGAAAGTAGAAACACGCCCGATTACAATGGTGTGTGTACTTTTCCCCTAGGCCATTCCAGTTATCGGTTTCGAGTATCAGACCAGCGAAATTTTTGATGATTTCTCAACCATTCCTTAACTTCAAACTCCCATATCTCGCGAACGGATTGACGAACACGAGAAATTCCTCTTTCATCTGAAAGTAGAAACTCGCCCGATTACAACGGTATGTGTATTTTTCCCCTAGGCCATTGTTGTTATTGGTTTCGAGTATCAGATATGCGAAAATTTTGATGGTTTCTCAACCATTCCTGCACTTCAAACTCCCATATCTCGCGAACGGATTGACGAACTCGAGAAATTCCTATTGCATCTGAAAGCAGAAACTCGCCCGATTACAACGGTATGTGTATTTTTGCCCTAGGCCAAAGTAGTTATTGGTTTCGAGTATCAGACTTGCGAAAATTTTGATGGTTTCTCAACCGTTCCTTAACTTCAAACTCCCATATCTCGCGAACGGATTGACGAACTCGAGAAATTCCTATTGCATCTGAAAGCAGAAACTCGCCCGATTACAACGGTATGTGTATTTTTGCCCTCGGCCAAGGTAGTTATTGGTTTCGAGTATCAGATTTGCGAAAATTTTGATGGTTTCTCAACCGTTCCTTAACTTCAAACTCCCATATCTCGCGAACGGATTGACGAACACGAGAAATTCCTATTGCATCTGAAAGCAGAAACTCGCCCGATTACAACGGTATGTGTTCTTTTCCCCTAGGCCATTCCAGTTATTGGTTTCGAGTATCAGACCAGCGAAAATTTTGATGCTTTCTCAACCATTCCTTAACTTCAAACTCCCATATCTCGCGAACGGATTCACGATCTCGAGAAATTCCTGTTGCATCTGAAAGTAGAAACTCGCACGATTACAACGGCATGTGTATTTTTCCCCTAGGCCTTTGTAGTTATTGGTTTCGGTAATCAGACTTGCGAAAATTTTGATGGTTTCTCAACCATTCTTTAAGTTCTAACTCCCATATCTCGCGAAGGGATTGACGATCTCGAGAAATTCCTGTTGCATCTGAAAGTAGAAACACGCCCGATTGCAGTGGTGTGTGTACTTTTCCCCTAGGCCATTCCAGTTATTGGTTTCGAGTATCAGACCAGCGAAAATTTTGATGGTTTCTCAACCATTCCTTAGCTTCAAACTCCCATATCTCGCGAACGGTTAGACGAACTCGAGAAATTCCTGTTGCATCTGAAAGTAGAAACTCGCCCGATTACAATGGTGTGTGTACTTTTCCCCTAGGCCATTCCAGTTATCGGTTTCGAGTATCAGACCAGCGAAATTTTTGATGGTTTCTCAACCATTCCTTAACTTCAAACTCCCATATCTCGCGAACGGATTGACGAACTCGAGAAATTCCTATTGCATCTGAAAACAGAAACTCGCCCGATTACAACGGTATGTGTATTTTTGCCCTAGGCCAAAGTAGTTATTGGTTTCGAGTATCAGACTTGCGAAAATTTTGATGGTTTCTCAACCGTTCCTTAACTTCAAACTCCAATATCTCGCGAACGAATTCACGATCTCGAGAAATTCCTGTTGCATCTGAAAGTAGAAACTCGCACGATTACAACGGCATGTGCATTTTTCCACTAGGCCTTTGTAGTTATTGGTTTCGGGAATCAGACCAGCGAAAATTTTTATGGTTTCTCAACCATTCCTTCACTTCAAACTCCCATATCACGCGAACGGATTGACGAACTCGAGAAATTCCTATTGCATCTGAAAGCAGAAACTCGCCCGATTACAACGGTATGTGTATTTTTGCCCTAGGCCAAAGTAGTTATTGGTTTCGAGTATCAGACTTGCGAAAATTTTGATGGTTTCTCAACCGTTCCTTAACTTCAAACTCCCATATCTCGCGAACGGATTCACGATCTCGAGAAATTCCTGTTGCATCTGAAAGTAGAAACTCGCACGATTACAACGGCATGTGTATTTTTCCCCTAGGCCTTTGTAGTTATTGGTTTCGGGAATCAGACCAGCGAAAATTTTGATGGTTTCTCAACCATTCCTTAACTTCAAAGTCCCATATCTCGCGAACGGATTGACGAACTCGAGAAATTCCTGTTGCATCTGAAAGTAGAAACTCGCAAGATTACAACGGCATGTGTATTTTTTCTCTAGGCCTTTGTAGTTATTGGTTTCGGGAATCAGACTTGCGAAAATTTTGATGGTTTCTCAACCATACCTTAACTTCTAACTCCCATATCTCGCGAACGGATTGACGATCTCGAGAAATTCCTGTTGCATCTGAAAGTAGAAACACGCCCGATTACAGTGGTGTGTGTACTTTTCCCCTAGGCCATTCCAGTTATTGGTTTCGAGTATCAGACCAGCGAAAATTTTGTGGTTTCTCAACCATTCCTTAACTTCAAAGTCCCATATCTCGCGAACGGATTGACGAACTCGAGAAATTCCTGTTGCATCTGAAAGTACAAAATCGCCCGATTACAGCCGTGTGTGTATTTTTGCCCTAGGCCATAGTAGTTATTGGTATCGAGTATCAGAGTTGCGAAAATTTTGATGGTTTCTCAACCATTCCTTAATTTCAAACTCCCATATCTCGCGATCGGATTGACGATCTCGAGAAATTCCTGTTGCATTTGAAAGTAGAAACACGCCCGATGGCAGTGGTGTGTGTACTTTTCGCCTAGGCCATTCCATTTATTGGTTTCGAGTATCAGACCAGCGAAAATTTTGATGGTTTCTCAACCATTCCTTAACCTCAAAGTCCCATATCTCGCGAACGGATTGACGAACTCGAGAAATTCCTGTTGCATCTGAAAGTAGAAGCTCGCCCGAATACAGCGGTATGTGTATTTTTGCCATAGGCCATAGTAGTTATTGGTTACGAGTATCATGGTTGCGAAAATTTTGATGGTTTCTCAACCATTCCTTAACTTCGAACTCCCATATCTCGCGAACGGATTGACGAACTCGAGAAATTCCTGTTGCATCTGAAAGTACAAAATCGCCCGAATACAGCGGTAAGTGTACTTTTGCCCTAGGCCATAGTAGTTATTGGTTTCGAGTATCAGGGTTGCGAATATTCTGATGGTTTCTCAACCATTCCTTAATTTCAAACTCCCATATCTCGCGAACGGATTGACGATCTCGAGAAATTCCTGTTGCATCTCAAAGTAGAAACTCGCCTGATTACAGCGGTCTGTGTATTTTTGCCCTAGGCCATAGTAGATATTGGTTTCGAGTATCATGGTTGCGAAAATTTTGATGGTTTCTCAACCATTCCTTAACTTCGAACTCCCATATCTCGCGAACGGATTCACGATCTCGAGAAATTCCTCTTGCATCTGAAAGTAGAAACTCGCACGATTACAACGGCATGTGTATTTTTCCCCTAGGCCATTCCAGTTATCGGTTTCGAGTATCAGACCAGCGAAATTTTTGATGGTTTCTCAACCATTCCTTAACTTCAAACTCCCATATCTCGCGAACGGATTGACGAACACGAGAAATTCCTGTTTCATCTGAAAGTAGAAACTCGCCCGATTACAACGGTATGTGTATTTTTCCCCTAGGCCATTGTTGTTATTGGTTTCGAGTATCAGATATTCGAAAATTTTGAAGGTTTCTCAACCATTCCTTCACTTCAAACTCCCATATCACGCGAACGGATTGACGAACTCGAGAAATTCCTATTGCATCTGAAAGCAGAAACTCGCCCGATTACAACGGTATGTGTATTTTTGCCCTAGGCCAAAGTAGTTATTGGTTTCGAGTATCAGACTTGCGAAAATTTTGATGGTTTCTCAACCGTTTCTTAACTTCAAACTCCCATATCTCGCGAACGGATTGACGAACACGAGAAATTCCTATTGCATCTGAAAGCAGAAACTCGCCCGATTACAACGGTATGTGTTCTTTTCCCCTAGGCCATTCCAGTTATTGGTTTCGGGTATCAGACCTGCGAAAATTTTGATGCTTTCTCAACCATTCTTTAAGTTCAAACTCCCATATCGCGCGAACGGATTGACGATCTCGAGAAATTCCTGTTGCATCTGAAAGTAGAAACACGCCCGATTGCAGTGGTGTGTGTACTTTTCCCCTAGGCCATTCCAGTTATTGGTTTCGAGTATCAGACCAGCGAAAATTTTGATGGTTTCTCAAACATTCCTTAACTTCAAACTCCCATATCTCGCGAACGGTTTGACGAACTCGAGAAATTCCTGTTGCATCTGAAAGTAGAAACTCGCCCGATTACAATGGTGTGTGTACTTTTCCCCTAGGCCATAGTAGTTATTGGTTTCGATTATCAGACTTGCGAAAATTTTGATGGTTTCTCAACCATTCGTTAACTTCGAACTCCCATATCTCGCGAACGGAATCACGATCTCGAGAAATTCCTGTTGCATCTGAAAGTAGAAACTCGCACGATTACAACGGCATGTGTATTTTTCCCCTAGGCCTTTGTAGTTATTGGTTTCGGGAATCAGACTTGCGAAAATTTTGATGGTTTCTCAACCATTCTTTAAGTTCAAACTCCCATATCGCGCGAACGGATTGACGATCTCGAGAAATTCCTGTTGCATCTGAAAGTAGAAACACGCCCGATTGCAGTGGTGTGTGTACTTTCCCCCTAGGCCATTCCAGTTATTGGTTTCGGGTATCAGACCTGCGAAAATTTTGATGCTTTCTCAACCATTCCTTAACTTCAAACTCCCATATCTCGCGAACGGATTCACGATCTCGAGAAATTCCTGTTGCATCTGAAAGTAGAAACTCGCACGATTACAACGACATGTGTATTTTTCCCCTAGGCCTTTGTAGTTATTGGTTTCGGTAATCAGACTTGCGAAAATTTTGATGGTTTCTCAACCATTCTTTAAGTTCTAACTCCCATATCTCGCGAAGGGATTGACGATCTCGAGAAATTCCTGTTGCATCTGAAAGTAGAAACACGCCCGATTGCAGTGGTGTGTGTACTTTTCCCCTAGGCCATTCCAGTTATTGGTTTCGAGTATCAGACCAGCGAAAATTTTGATGGTTTCTCAACCATTCCTTAGCTTCAAACTCCCATATCTCGCGAACGGTTAGACGAACTCGAGAAATTCCTGTTGCATCTGAAAGTAGAAACTCGCCCGATTACAATGGTGTGTGTACTTTTCCCCTAGGCCATTCCAGTTATCGGTTTCGAGTATCAGACCAGCGAAATTTTTGATGGTTTCTCAACCATTCCATAACTTCAAACTCCCATATCTCGCGAACGGATTGACGAACACGAGAAATTCCTGTTTCATCTGAAAGTAGAAACTCGCCCGATTACAACGGTATGTGTATTTTTGCCCTAGGCCAAAGTAGTTATTGGTTTCGAGTATCAGACTTGCGAAAATTTTGATGGTTTCTCAACCGTTCCTTAACTTCAAACTCCCATATCTCGCGAACGGATTGACGAACTCGAGAAATTCCTATTGCATCTGAAAGCAGAAACTCGCCCGATTACAACGGTATGTGTATTTTTGCCCTAGGCCAAAGTAGTTATTGGTTTCGAGTATCAGATTTGCGAAAATTTTGATGGCTTCTCAACCGTTCCTTAACTTCAAACTCCCATATCTCGCGAACGAATTCACGATCTCGAGAAATTCCTGTTGCATCTGAAAGTAGAAACTCGCACGATTACAACGGCATGTGCATTTTTCCCCTAGGCCTTTGTAGTTATTGGTTTCGGGAATCAGACCAGCGAAAATTTTTATGGTTTCTCAACCATTCCTTCACTTCAAACTCCCATATCACGCGAACGGATTGACGAACTCGAGAAATTCCTATTGCATCTGAAAGCAGAAACTCGCCCGATTACAACGGTATGTGTATTTTTGCCCTAGGCCAAAGTAGTTATTGGTTTCGAGTATCAGACTTGCGAAAATTTTGATGGTTTCTCAACCGTTCCTTAACTTCAAACTCCCATATCTCGCGAACGGATTCACGATCTCGAGAAATTCCTGTTGCATCTGAAAGTAGAAACTCGCACGATTACAACGGCATGTGTATTTTTCCCCTAGGCCTTTGTAGTTATTGGTTTCGGGAATCAGACTTGCGAAAATTTTGATGGTTTCTCAACCATTCTTTAAGTTCAAACTCCCATATCGCGTGAACGGATTGACGATCTCGAGAAATTCCTGTTGCATCTGAAAGTAGAAACACGCCCGATTGCAGTGGTGTGTGTACTTTTCCCCTAGGCCATTCCAGTTATTGGTTTCGGGTATCAGACCTGCGAAAATTTTGATGCTTTCTCAACCATTCCTTAACTTCAAACTCCCATATCTCGCGAACGGATTCACGATCTCGAGAAATTCCTGTTGCATCTGAAAGTAGAAACTCGCACGATTACAACGACATGTGTATTTTTCCCCTAGGCCTTTGTAGTTATTGGTTTCGGTAATCAGACTTGCGAAAATTTTGATGGTTTCTCAACCATTCTTTAAGTTCTAACTCCCATATCTCGCGAAGGGATTGACGATCTCGAGAAATTCCTGTTGCATCTGAAAGTAGAAACACGCCCGATTGCAGTGGTGTGTGTACTTTTCCCCTAGGCCATTCCAGTTATTGGTTTCGAGTATCAGACCAGCGAAAATTTTGATGGTTTCTCAACCATTCCTTAGCTTCAAACTCCCATATCTCGCGAACGGTTAGACGAACTCGAGAAATTCCTGTTGCATCTGAAAGTAGAAACTCGCCCGATTACAATGGTGTGTGTACTTTTCCCCTAGGCCATTCCAGTTATCGGTTTCGAGTTTCAGACCAGCGAAATTTTTGATGGTTTCTCAACCATTCCATAACTTCAAACTCCCATATCTCGCGAACGGATTGACGAACACGAGAAATTCCTGTTTCATCTGAAAGTAGAAACTCGCCCGATTACAACGGTATGTGTATTTTTGCCCTAGGCCAAAGTAGTTATTGGTTTCGAGTATCAGACTTGCGAAAATTTTGATGGTTTCTCAACCGTTCCTTAACTTCAAACTCCCATATCTCGCGAACGGATTGACGAACTCGAGAAATTCCTATTGCATCTGAAAGCAGAAACTCGCCCGATTACAACGGTATGTGTATTTTTGCCCTAGGCCAAAGTAGTTATTGGTTTCGAGTATCAGATTTGCGAAAATTTTGATGGCTTCTCAACCGTTCCTTAACTTCAAACTCCCATATCTCGCGAACGAATTCACGATCTCGAGAAATTCCTGTTGCATCTGAAAGTAGAAACTCGCACGATTACAACGGCATGTGCATTTTTCCCCTAGGCCTTTGTAGTTATTGGTTTCGGGAATCAGACCAGCGAAAATTTTTATGGTTTCTCAACCATTCCTTCACTTCAAACTCCCATATCACGCGAACGGATTGACGAACTCGAGAAATTCCTATTGCATCTGAAAGCAGAAACTCGCCCGATTACAACGGTATGTGTATTTTTGCCCTAGGCCAAAGTAGTTATTGGTTTCGAGTATCAGACTTGCGAAAATTTTGATGGTTTCTCAACCGTTCCTTAACTTCAAACTCCCATATCTCGCGAACGGATTCACGATCTCGAGAAATTCCTGTTGCATCTGAAAGTAGAAACACGCCAGATTACAATGGTGTGTGTTCTTTTCCCCTAGGCCATTCCAGTTATTGGTTTCGAGTATCAGACCAGCGAAAATTTTGAAGGTTTCTCAACCATTCCTTAACTTCAAAGTCCCATATCTCGCGAACGGATTGACGAACTCGAGAAATTCCTGTTGCATCTGAAAGTAGAAACTCGCAAGATTACAACGGCATGTGTATTTTTCCTCTAGGCCTTTGTAGTTATTGGTTTCGGGAATCAGACTTGCGAAAATTTTGATGGTTTCTCAACCATACCTTAACTTCTAACTCCCATATCTCGCGAACGGATTGACGATCTCGAGAAATTCCTGTTGCATCTGAAAGTAGAAACACGCCCGATTACAGTGGTGTGTGTACTTTTCCCCTAGGCCATTCCAGTTATTGGTTTCGAGTATCAGACCAGCGAAAATTTTGATGCTTTCTCAACCATTCCACAACTTCAAACTCCCATATCTCACGAACGGATTGACGAACTTGAGAAATTCCTGTTGCATCTGAAAGTAGAAACTCGCACGATTACAACGGCATGTGTATTTTTCCCCTAGGCCTTTGTAGTTATTGGTTTCGGGAATCAGACTTGCGAAAATTTTGATGGTTTCTCAAACATTCCTTAATTTCAAACTCCCATATCTCGCGAACGGATTGACGATCTCGAGAAATTCCTGTTGCATCTGAAAGTAGAAACACGCCCGATTGCAGTGGTGTGTGTACTTTTCCCCTAGGCCATTCCAGTTATTGGTTTCGAGTATCAGACCAGCGAAAATTTTGTGGTTTCTCAACCATTCCTTAACTTCAAAGTCCCATATCTCGCGAACGGATTGACGAACTCGAGAAATTCCTGTTGCATCTGAAAGTACAAAATCGCCCGATTACAGCGGTGTGTGTATTTTTGCCCTAGGCCATAGTAGTTATTGGTATCGAGTATCAGAGTTGCGAAAATTTTGATGGTTTCTCAACCGTTTCTTAACTTCAAACTCCCATATCTCGCGAACGGATTGACGAACACGAGAAATTCCTATTGCATCTGAAAGCAGAAACTCGCCCGATTACAACGGTATGTGTTCTTTTCCCCTAGGCCATTCCAGTTATTGGTTTCGGGTATCAGACCTGCGAAAATTTTGATGCTTTCTCAACCATTCTTTAAGTTCAAACTCCCATATCTCGCGAACGGTTAGACGAACTCGAGAAATTCCTGTTGCATCTGAAAGTAGAAACTCGCCCGATTACAACGGTATGTGTATTTTTGCCCTAGGCCAAAGTAGTTATTGGTTTCGAGTATCAGACTTGCGAAAATTTTGATGGTTTCTCAACCGTTCCTTAACTTCAAACTCCCATATCTCGCGAACGGATTCACGATCTCGAGAAATTCCTGTTGCATCTGAAAGTAGAAACTCGCACGATTACAACGGCATGTGTATTTTTCCCCTAGGCCTTTGTAGTTATTGGTTTCGGGAATCAGACCAGCGAAAATTTTGATGGTTTCTCAACCATTCCTTAACTTCAAAGTCCCATATCTCGCGAACGGATTGACGAACTCGAGAAATTCCTGTTGCATCTGAAAGTACAAAATCGCCCGATTACAGCCGTGTGTGTATTTTTGCCCTAGGCCATAGTAGTTATTGGTATCGAGTATCAGAGTTGCGAAAATTTTGATGGTTTCTCAACCATTCCTTAATTTCAAACTCCCATATCTCGCGAACGGATTGACGATCTCGAGAAATTCCTGTTGCATCTGAAAGTAGAAACACGCCCGATTACAGTGGTGTGTGTACTTTTCCCCTAGGCCATTCCAGTTATTGGTTTCGAGTATCAGACCAGCGAAAATTTTGTGGTTTCTCAACCATTCCTTAACTTCAAAGTCCCATATCTCGCGAACGGATTGACGAACTCGAGAAATTCCTGTTGCATCTGAAAGTACAAAATCGCCCGATTACAGCCGTGTGTGTATTTTTGCCCTAGGCCATAGTAGTTATTGGTATCGAGTATCAGAGTTGCGAAAATTTTGATGGTTTCTCAACCATTCCTTAATTTCAAACTCCCATATCTCGCGATCGGATTGACGATCTCGAGAAATTCCTGTTGCATTTGAAAGTAGAAACACGCCCGATGGCAGTGGTGTGTGTACTTTTCGCCTAGGCCATTCCATTTATTGGTTTCGAGTATCAGACCAGCGAAAATTTTGATGGTTTCTCAACCATTCCTTAACCTCAAAGTCCCATATCTCGCGAACGGATTGACGAACTCGAGAAATTCCTGTTGCATCTGAAAGTAGAAGCTCGCCCGAATACAGCGGTATGTGTATTTTTGCCATAGGCCATAGTAGTTATTGGTTACGAGTATCATGGTTGCGAAAATTTTGATGGTTTCTCAACCATTCCTTAACTTCGAACTCCCATATCTCGCGAACGGATTGACGAACTCGAGAAATTCCTGTTGCATCTGAAAGTACAAAATCGCCCGAATACAGCGGTAAGTGTACTTTTGCCCTAGGCCATAGTAGTTATTGGTTTCGAGTATCAGGGTTGCGAATATTCTGATGGTTTCTCAACCATTCCTTAATTTCAAACTCCCATATCTCGCGAACGGATTGACGATCTCGAGAAATTCCTGTTGCATCTCAAAGTAGAAACTCGCCTGATTACAGCGGTCTGTGTATTTTTGCCCTAGGCCATAGTAGATATTGGTTTCGAGTATCATGGTTGCGAAAATTTTGATGGTTTCTCAACCATTCCTTAACTTCGAACTCCCATATCTCGCGAACGGATTCACGATCTCGAGAAATTCCTCTTGCATCTGAAAGTAGAAACTCGCACGATTACAACGGCATGTGTATTTTTCCCCTAGGCCATTCCAGTTATCGTTTTCGAGTATCAGACCAGCGAAATTTTTGATGGTTTCTCAACCATTCCTTAACTTCAAACTCCCATATCTCGCGAACGGATTGACGAACACGAGAAATTCCTGTTTCATCTGAAAGTAGAAACTCGCCCGATTACAACGGTATGTGTATTTTTCCCCTAGGCCATTGTTGTTATTGGTTTCGAGTATCAGATATTCGAAAATTTTGAAGGTTTCTCAACCATTCCTTCACTTCAAACTCCCATATCACGCGAACGGATTGACGAACTCGAGAAATTCCTATTGCATCTGAAAGCAGAAACTCGCCCGATTACAACGGTATGTGTATTTTTGCCCTAGGCCAAAGTAGTTATTGGTTTCGAGTATCAGACTTGCGAAAATTTTGATGGTTTCTCAACCGTTTCTTAACTTCAAACTCCCATATCTCGCGAACGGATTGACGAACACGAGAAATTCCTATTGCATCTGAAAGCAGAAACTCGCCCGATTACAACGGTATGTGTTCTTTTCCCCTAGGCCATTCCAGTTATTGGTTTCGGGTATCAGACCTGCGAAAATTTTGATGCTTTCTCAACCATTCTTTAAGTTCAAACTCCCATATCGCGCGAACGGATTGACGATCTCGAGAAATTCCTGTTGCATCTGAAAGTAGAAACACGCCCGATTGCAGTGGTGTGTGTACTTTTCCCCTAGGCCATTCCAGTTATTGGTTTCGAGTATCAGACCAGCGAAAATTTTGATGGTTTCTCTAACATTCCTTAACTTCAAACTCCCATATCTCGCGAACGGTTTGACGAACTCGAGAAATTCCTGTTGCATCTGAAAGTAGAAACTCGCCCGATTACAATGGTGTGTGTACTTTTCCCCTAGGCCATAGTAGTTATTGGTTTCGATTATCAGACTTGCGAAAATTTTGATGGTTTCTCAACCATTCGTTAACTTCGAACTCCCATATCTCGCGAACGGAATCACGATCTCGAGAAATTCCTGTTGCATCTGAAAGTAGAAACTCGCACGATTACAACGGCATGTGTATTTTTCCCCTAGGCCTTTGTAGTTATTGGTTTCGGGAATCAGACTTGCGAAAATTTTGATGGTTTCTCAACCATTCTTTAAGTTCAAACTCCCATATCGCGCGAACGGATTGACGATCTCGAGAAATTCCTGTTGCATCTGAAAGTAGAAACACGCCCGATTGCAGTGGTGTGTGTACTTTCCCCCTAGGCCATTCCAGTTATTGGTTTCGGGTATCAGACCTGCGAAAATTTTGATGCTTTCTCAACCATTCCTTAACTTCAAACTCCCATATCTCGCGAACGGATTCACGATCTCGAGAAATTCCTGTTGCATCTGAAAGTAGAAACTCGCACGATTACAACGACATGTGTATTTTTCCCCTAGGCCTTTGTAGTTATTGGTTTCGGGAATCAGACCAGCGAAAATTTTTATGGTTTCTCAACCATTCCTTCACTTCAAACTCCCATATCACGCGAACGGATTGACGAACTCGAGAAATTCCTATTGCATCTGAAAGTAGAAACTCGCCCGATTACAATGGTGTGTGTACTTTTCCCCTAGGCCATTCCAGTTATCGGTTTCGAGTATCAGACCAGCGAAAATTTTGATGGTTTCTCAACCATTCTTTAAGTTCTAACTCCCATATCTCGCGAAGGGATTGACGATCTCGAGAAATTCCTGTTGCATCTGAAAGTAGAAACACGCCCGATTGCAGTGGTGTGTGTACTTTTCCCCTAGGCCATTCCAGTTATTGGTTTCGAGTATCAGACCAGCGAAAATTTTGATGGTTTCTCAACCATTCCTTAGCTTCAAACTCCCATATCTCGCGAACGGTTAGACGAACTCGAGAAATTCCTGTTGCATCTGAAAGTAGAAACTCGCCCGATTACAATGGTGTGTGTACTTTTCCCCTAGGCCATTCCAGTTATCGGTTTCGAGTATCAGACCAGCGAAATTTTTGATGGTTTCTCAACCATTCCATAACTTCAAACTCCCATATCTCGCGAACGGATTGACGAACACGAGAAATTCCTGTTTCATCTGAAAGTAGAAACTCGCCCGATTACAACGGTATGTGTATTTTTGCCCTAGGCCAAAGTAGTTATTGGTTTCGAGTATCAGACTTGCGAAAATTTTGATGGTTTCTCAACCGTTCCTTAACTTCAAACTCCCATATCTCGCGAACGGATTGACGAACTCGAGAAATTCCTATTGCATCTGAAAGCAGAAACTCGCCCGATTACAACGGTATGTGTATTTTTGCCCTAGGCCAAAGTAGTTATTGGTTTCGAGTATCAGATTTGCGAAAATTTTGATGGCTTCTCAACCGTTCCTTAACTTCAAACTCCCATATCTCGCGAACGAATTCACGATCTCGAGAAATTCCTGTTGCATCTGAAAGTAGAAACTCGCACGATTACAACGGCATGTGCATTTTTCCCCTAGGCCTTTGTAGTTATTGGTTTCGGGAATCAGACCAGCGAAAATTTTTATGGTTTCTCAACCATTCCTTCACTTCAAACTCCCATATCACGCGAACGGATTGACGAACTCGAGAAATTCCTATTGCATCTGAAAGCAGAAACTCGCCCGATTACAACGGTATGTGTATTTTTGCCCTAGGCCAAAGTAGTTATTGGTTTCGAGTATCAGACTTGCGAAAATTTTGATGGTTTCTCAACCGTTCCTTAACTTCAAACTCCCATATCTCGCGAACGGATTCACGATCTCGAGAAATTCCTGTTGCATCTGAAAGTAGAAACTCGCACGATTACAACGGCATGTGTATTTTTCCCCTAGGCCTTTGTAGTTATTGGTTTCGGGAATCAGACTTGCGAAAATTTTGATGGTTTCTCAACCATTCTTTAAGTTCAAACTCCCATATCGCGTGAACGGATTGACGATCTCGAGAAATTCCTGTTGCATCTGAAAGTAGAAACACGCCCGATTGCAGTGGTGTGTGTACTTTTCCCCTAGGCCATTCCAGTTATTGGTTTCGGGTATCAGACCTGCGAAAATTTTGATGCTTTCTCAACCATTCCTTAACTTCAAACTCCCATATCTCGCGAACGGATTCACGATCTCGAGAAATTCCTGTTGCATCTGAAAGTAGAAACTCGCACGATTACAACGACATGTGTATTTTTCCCCTAGGCCTTTGTAGTTATTGGTTTCGGTAATCAGACTTGCGAAAATTTTGATGGTTTCTCAACCATTCTTTAAGTTCTAACTCCCATATCTCGCGAAGGGATTGACGATCTCGAGAAATTCCTGTTGCATCTGAAAGTAGAAACACGCCCGATTGCAGTGGTGTGTGTACTTTTCCCCTAGGCCATTCCAGTTATTGGTTTCGAGTATCAGACCAGCGAAAATTTTGATGGTTTCTCAACCATTCCTTAGCTTCAAACTCCCATATCTCGCGAACGGTTAGACGAACTCGAGAAATTCCTGTTGCATCTGAAAGTAGAAACTCGCCCGATTACAATGGTGTGTGTACTTTTCCCCTAGGCCATTCCAGTTATCGGTTTCGAGTTTCAGACCAGCGAAATTTTTGATGGTTTCTCAACCATTCCATAACTTCAAACTCCCATATCTCGCGAACGGATTGACGAACACGAGAAATTCCTGTTTCATCTGAAAGTAGAAACTCGCCCGATTACAACGGTATGTGTATTTTTGCCCTAGGCCAAAGTAGTTATTGGTTTCGAGTATCAGACTTGCGAAAATTTTGATGGTTTCTCAACCGTTCCTTAACTTCAAACTCCCATATCTCGCGAACGGATTGACGAACTCGAGAAATTCCTATTGCATCTGAAAGCAGAAACTCGCCCGATTACAACGGTATGTGTATTTTTGCCCTAGGCCAAAGTAGTTATTGGTTTCGAGTATCAGATTTGCGAAAATTTTGATGGCTTCTCAACCGTTCCTTAACTTCAAACTCCCATATCTCGCGAACGAATTCACGATCTCGAGAAATTCCTGTTGCATCTGAAAGTAGAAACTCGCACGATTACAACGGCATGTGCATTTTTCCCCTAGGCCTTTGTAGTTATTGGTTTCGGGAATCAGACCAGCGAAAATTTTTATGGTTTCTCAACCATTCCTTCACTTCAAACTCCCATATCACGCGAACGGATTGACGAACTCGAGAAATTCCTATTGCATCTGAAAGCAGAAACTCGCCCGATTACAACGGTATGTGTATTTTTGCCCTAGGCCAAAGTAGTTATTGGTTTCGAGTATCAGACTTGCGAAAATTTTGATGGTTTCTCAACCGTTCCTTAACTTCAAACTCCCATATCTCGCGAACGGATTCACGATCTCGAGAAATTCCTGTTGCATCTGAAAGTAGAAACACGCCAGATTACAATGGTGTGTGTTCTTTTCCCCTAGGCCATTCCAGTTATTGGTTTCGAGTATCAGACCAGCGAAAATTTTGAAGGTTTCTCAACCATTCCTTAACTTCAAAGTCCCATATCTCGCGAACGGATTGACGAACTCGAGAAATTCCTGTTGCATCTGAAAGTAGAAACTCGCAAGATTACAACGGCATGTGTATTTTTCCTCTAGGCCTTTGTAGTTATTGGTTTCGGGAATCAGACTTGCGAAAATTTTGATGGTTTCTCAACCATACCTTAACTTCTAACTCCCATATCTCGCGAACGGATTGACGATCTCGAGAAATTCCTGTTGCATCTGAAAGTAGAAACACGCCCGATTACAGTGGTGTGTGTACTTTTCCCCTAGGCCATTCCAGTTATTGGTTTCGAGTATCAGACCAGCGAAAATTTTGATGCTTTCTCAACCATTCCACAACTTCAAACTCCCATATCTCACGAACGGATTGACGAACTTGAGAAATTCCTGTTGCATCTGAAAGTAGAAACTCGCACGATTACAACGGCATGTGTATTTTTCCCCTAGGCCTTTGTAGTTATTGGTTTCGGGAATCAGACTTGCGAAAATTTTGATGGTTTCTCAAACATTCCTTAATTTCAAACTCCCATATCTCGCGAACGGATTGACGATCTCGAGAAATTCCTGTTGCATCTGAAAGTAGAAACACGCCCGATTGCAGTGGTGTGTGTACTTTTCCCCTAGGCCATTCCAGTTATTGGTTTCGAGTATCAGACCAGCGAAAATTTTGTGGTTTCTCAACCATTCCTTAACTTCAAAGTCCCATATCTCGCGAACGGATTGACGAACTCGAGAAATTCCTGTTGCATCTGAAAGTACAAAATCGCCCGATTACAGCGGTGTGTGTATTTTTGCCCTAGGCCATAGTAGTTATTGGTATCGAGTATCAGAGTTGCGAAAATTTTGATGGTTTCTCAACCGTTTCTTAACTTCAAACTCCCATATCTCGCGAACGGATTGACGAACACGAGAAATTCCTATTGCATCTGAAAGCAGAAACTCGCCCGATTACAACGGTATGTGTTCTTTTCCCCTAGGCCATTCCAGTTATTGGTTTCGGGTATCAGACCTGCGAAAATTTTGATGCTTTCTCAACCATTCTTTAAGTTCAAACTCCCATATCGCGCGAACGGATTGACGATCTCGAGAAATTCCTGTTGCATCTGAAAGTAGAAACACGCCCGATTGCAGTGGTGTGTGTACTTTTCCCCTAGGCCATTCCAGTTATTGGTTTCGAGTATCAGACCAGCGAAAATTTTGATGGTTTCTCAAACATTCCTTAACTTCAAACTCCCATATCTCGCGAACGGTTTGACGAACTCGAGAAATTCCTGTTGCATCTGAAAGTAGAAACTCGCCCGATTACAATGGTGTGTGTACTTTTCCCCTAGGCCATAGTAGTTATTGGTTTCGATTATCAGACTTGCGAAAATTTTGATGGTTTCTCAACCATTCGTTAACTTCGAACTCCCATATCTCGCGAACGGAATCACGATCTCGAGAAATTCCTGTTGCATCTGAAAGTAGAAACTCGCACGATTACAACGGCATGTGTATTTTTCCCCTAGGCCTTTGTAGTTATTGGTTTCGGGAATCAGACTTGCGAAAATTTTGATGGTTTCTCAACCATTCTTTAAGTTCAAACTCCCATATCGCGCGAACGGATTGACGATCTCGAGAAATTCCTGTTGCATCTGAAAGTAGAAACACGCCCGATTGCAGTGGTGTGTGTACTTTTCCCCTAGGCCATTCCAGTTATTGGTTTCGGGTATCAGACCTGCGAAAATTTTGATGCTTTCTCAACCATTCCTTAACTTCAAACTCCCATATCTCGCGAACGGATTCACGATCTCGAGAAATTCCTGTTGCATCTGAAAGTAGAAACACGCCCGATTGCAGTGGTGTGTGTACTTTTCCCCTAGGCCATTCCAGTTATTGGTTTCGAGTATCAGACCAGCGAAAATTTTGATGGTTTCTCAACCATTCCTTAGCTTCAAACTCCCATATCTCGCGAACGGTTAGACGAACTCGAGAAATTCCTGTTGCATCTGAAAGTAGAAACTCGCCCGATTACAATGGTGTGTGTACTTTTCCCCTAGGCCATTCCAGTTATCGGTTTCGAGTATCAGACCAGCGAAATTTTTGATGGTTTCTCAACCATTCCATAACTTCAAACTCCCATATCTCGCGAACGGATTGACGAACACGAGAAATTCCTGTTTCATCTGAAAGTAGAAACTCGCCCGATTACAACGGTATGTGTATTTTTGCCCTAGGCCAAAGTAGTTATTGGTTTCGAGTATCAGACTTGCGAAAATTTTGATGGTTTCTCAACCGTTCCTTAACTTCAAACTCCTATATCTCGCGAACGGATTGACGAACTCGAGAAATTCCTATTGCATCTGAAAGCAGAAACTCGCCCGATTACAACGGTATGTGTATTTTTGCCCTAGGCCAAAGTTGTTATTGGTTTCGAGTATCAGATTTGCGAAAATTTTGATGGCTTCTCAACCGTTCCTTAACTTCAAACTCCCATATCTCGCGAACGAATTCACGATCTCGAGAAATTCCTGTTGCATCTGAAAGTAGAAACTCGCACGATTACAACGGCATGTGCATTTTTCCCCTAGGCCTTTGTAGTTATTGGTTTCGGGAATCAGACCAGCGAAAATTTTTATGGTTTCTCAACCATTCCTTCACTTCAAACTCCCATATCACGCGAACGGATTGACGAACTCGAGAAATTCCTATTGCATCTGAAAGCAGAAACTCGCCCGATTACAACGGTATGTGTATTTTTGCCCTAGGCCAAAGTAGTTATTGGTTTCGAGTATCAGACTTGCGAAAATTTTGATGGTTTCTCAACCGTTCCTTAACTTCAAACTCCCATATCTCGCGAACGGATTCACGATCTCGAGAAATTCCTGTTGCATCTGAAAGTAGAAACTCGCACGATTACAACGGCATGTGTATTTTTCCCCTAGGCCTTTGTAGTTATTGGTTTCGGGAATCAGACCAGCGAAAATTTTGATGGTTTCTCAACCATTCCTTAACTTCAAAGTCCCATATCTCGCGAACGGATTGACGAACTCGAGAAATTCCTGTTGCATCTGAAAGTAGAAACTCGCAAGATTACAACGGCATGTGTATTTTTCCTCTAGGCCTTTGTAGTTATTGGTTTCGGGAATCAGACTTGCGAAAATTTTGATGGTTTCTCAACCATACCTTAACTTCTAACTCCCATATCTCGCGAACGGATTGACGATCTCGAGAAATTCCTGTTGCATCTGAAAGTAGAAACACGCCCGTTTACAGTGGTGTGTGTACTTTTCCCCTAGGCCATTCCAGTTATTGGTTTCGAGTATCAGACCAGCGAAAATTTTGTGGTTTCTCAACCATTCCTTAACTTCGAAGTCCCATATCTCGCGAACGGATTGACGAACTCGAGAAATTCCTGTTGCATCTGAAAGTACAAAATCGCCCGATTACAGCGGTGTGTGTATTTTTGCCCTAGGCCATAGTAGTTATTGGTATCGAGTATCAGAGTTGCGAAAATTTTGATGGTTTCTCAACCATTCCTTAATTTCAAACTCCCATATCTCGCGATCGGATTGACGATCTCGAGAAATTCCTGTTGCATTTGAAAGTAGAAACACGCCCGATTGCAGTGGTGTGTGTACTTTTCGCCTAGGCCATTCCAGTTATTGGTTTCGAGTATCAGACCAGCGAAAATTTTGATGGTTTCGCAACCATTCCTTAACCTCAAAGTCCCATATCTCGCGAACGGATTGACGAACTCGAGAAATTCCTGTTGCATCTGAAAGTAGAAGCTCGCCCCAATACAGCGGTATGTGTATTTTTGCCATAGGCCATAGTAGTTATTGGTTACGAGTATCATGGTTGCGAAAATTTTGATGGTTTCTCAACCATTCCTTAACTTCGAACTCCCATATCTCGCGAACGGATTGACGAAATCGAGAAATTCCTGTTGCATCTGAAAGTACAAAATCGCCCGATTACAGCGGTGTGTGTGTTTTTGCCCTAGGCCATAGTAGTTATTGGTATCGAGTATCAGAGTTGCGAAAATTTTGATGGTTTCTCAACCATTCCTTAACTTCGAACTCCCATATCTCGCGAACGGATTGACGAACACGAGAAATTCCTATTGCATCTGAAAGTAGAAACTCGCCCGAATACAGCGGTAAGTGTACTTTTGCCCTAGGCCATAGTAGTTATTGGTTTCGAGTATCAGGGTTGCGAATATTCTGATGGTTTCTCAACCATTCCTTAATTTCAAACTCCCATATCTCGCGAACGGATTGACGATCTCGAGAAATTCCTGTTGCATCTGAAAGTAGAAACTCGCCTGATTACAGCGGTCTGTGTATTTTTGCCCTAGGCCATAGTAGATATTGGTTTCGAGTATCAGATTTGCGAAAATTTTGATGGCTTCTCAACCGTTCCTTAACTTCAAACTCCCATATCTCGCGAACGAATTCACGATCTCGAGAAATTCCTGTTGCATCTGAAAGTAGAAACTCGCACGATTACAACGGCATGTGCATTTTTCCCCTAGGCCTTTGTAGTTATTGGTTTCGGGAATCAGACCAGCGAAAATTTTTATGGTTTCTCAACCATTCCTTCACTTCAAACTCCCATATCACGCGAACGGATTGACGAACTCGAGAAATTCCTATTGCATCTGAAAGCAGAAACTCGCCCGATTACAACGGTATGTGTATTTTTGCCCTAGGCCAAAGTAGTTATTGGTTTCGAGTATCAGACTTGCGAAAATTTTGATGGTTTCTCAACCGTTCCTTAACTTCAAACTCCCATATCTCGCGAACGGATTCACGATCTCGAGAAATTCCTGTTGCATCTGAAAGTAGAAACTCGCACGATTACAACGGCATGTGTATTTTTCCCCTAGGCCTTTGTAGTTATTGGTTTCGGGAATCAGACCAGCGAAAATTTTGATGGTTTCTCAACCATTCCTTAACTTCAAAGTCCCATATCTCGCGAACGGATTGACGAACTCGAGAAATTCCTGTTGCATCTGAAAGTAGAAACTCGCAAGATTACAACGGCATGTGTATTTTTCCTCTAGGCCTTTGTAGTTATTGGTTTCGGGAATCAGACTTGCGAAAATTTTGATGGTTTCTCAACCATACCTTAACTTCTAACTCCCATATCTCGCGAACGGATTGACGATCTCGAGAAATTCCTGTTGCATCTGAAAGTAGAAACACGCCCGTTTACAGTGGTGTGTGTACTTTTCCCCTAGGCCATTCCAGTTATTGGTTTCGAGTATCAGACCAGCGAAAATTTTGTGGTTTCTCAACCATTCCTTAACTTCAAAGTCCCATATCTCGCGAACGGATTGAAGAACTCGAGAAATTCCTGTTGCATCTGAAAGTACAAAATCGCCCGATTACAGCGGTGTGTGTATTTTTGCCCTAGGCCATAGTAGTTATTGGTATCGAGTATCAGAGTTGCGAAAATTTTGATGGTTTCTCAACCATTCCTTAATTTCAAACTCCCATATCTCGCGATCGGATTGACGATCTCGAGAAATTCCTGTTGCATTTGAAAGTAGAAACACGCCCGATTGCAGTGGTGTGTGTACTTTTCGCCTAGGCCATTCCAGTTATTGGTTTCGAGTATCAGACCAGCGAAAATTTTGATGGTTTCGCAACCATTCCTTAACCTCAAAGTCCCATATCTCGCGAACGGATTGACGAACTCGAGAAATTCCTGTTGCATCTGAAAGTAGAAGCTCGCCCCAATACAGCGGTATGTGTATTTTTGCCATAGGCCATAGTAGTTATTGGTTACGAGTATCATGGTTGCGAAAATTTTGATGGTTTCTCAACCATTCCTTAACTTCGAACTCCCATATCTCGCGAACGGATTGACGAAATCGAGAAATTCCTGTTGCATCTGAAAGTACAAAATCGCCCGATTACAGCGGTGTGTGTGTTTTTGCCCTAGGCCATAGTAGTTATTGGTATCGAGTATCAGAGTTGCGAAAATTTTGATGGTTTCTCAACCATTCCTTAACTTCGAACTCCCATATCTCGCGAACGGATTGACGAACACGAGAAATTCCTATTGCATCTGAAAGTAGAAACTCGCCCGAATACAGCGGTAAGTGTACTTTTGCCCTAGGCCATAGTAGTTATTGGTTTCGAGTATCAGGGTTGCGAATATTCTGATGGTTTCTCAACCATTCCTTAATTTCAAACTCCCATATCTCGCGAACGGATTGACGATCTCGAGAAATTCCTGTTGCATCTGAAAGTAGAAACTCGCCTGATTACAGCGGTCTGTGTATTTTTGCCCTAGGCCATAGTAGATATTGGTTTCGAGTATCATGGTTGCGAAAATTTTGATGGTTTCTCAACCATTCCTTAACTTCGAACTCCCATATCTCGCGAACGGATTGACGATCTCGAGAAATTCCTGTTGCATCTGAAAGTAGAAACATGCCAGATTGCAGTGGTGTGTGTACTTTTCCCCTAGGCCATTCCAGTTATTGGTTTCGAGTATCAGACCAGCGAAAATTTTGATGGTTTCTCAACCATTCCTTAACTTCGAACTCCCATATCTCGCGAACGGATTGACGAACTCGAGAAATTCCTGTTGCATCTGAAAGTACAAAATCGCCCGAATACAGCGGTAAGTGTACTTTTGCCCTAGGCCATAGTAGTTATTGGTTTCGAGTATCAGGGTTGCGAATATTCTGATGGTTTCTCAACCATTCCTTAATTTCAAACTCCCATATCTCGCGAACGGATTGACGATCTCGAGAAATTCCTGTTGCATCTCAAAGTAGAAACTCGCCTGATTACAGCGGTCTGTGTATTTTTGCCCTAGGCCATAGTAGATATTGGTTTCGAGTATCATGGTTGCGAAAATTTTGATGGTTTCTCAACCATTCCTTAACTTCGAACTCCCATATCTCGCGAACGGATTCACGATCTCGAGAAATTCCTCTTGCATCTGAAAGTAGAAACTCGCACGATTACAACGGCATGTGTATTTTTCCCCTAGGCCATTCCAGTTATCGTTTTCGAGTATCAGACCAGCGAAATTTTTGATGGTTTCTCAACCATTCCTTAACTTCAAACTCCCATATCTCGCGAACGGATTGACGAACACGAGAAATTCCTGTTTCATCTGAAAGTAGAAACTCGCCCGATTACAACGGTATGTGTATTTTTCCCCTAGGCCATTGTTGTTATTGGTTTCGAGTATCAGATATTCGAAAATTTTGAAGGTTTCTCAACCATTCCTTCACTTCAAACTCCCATATCACGCGAACGGATTGACGAACTCGAGAAATTCCTATTGCATCTGAAAGCAGAAACTCGCCCGATTACAACGGTATGTGTATTTTTGCCCTAGGCCAAAGTAGTTATTGGTTTCGAGTATCAGACTTGCGAAAATTTTGATGGTTTCTCAACCGTTTCTTAACTTCAAACTCCCATATCTCGCGAACGGATTGACGAACACGAGAAATTCCTATTGCATCTGAAAGCAGAAACTCGCCCGATTACAATGGTGTGTGTACTTTTCCCCTAGGCCATTCCAGTTATCGGTTTCGAGTATCAGACCAGCGAAAATTTTGATGGTTTCTCAACCATTCTTTAAGTTCTAACTCCCATATCTCGCGAAGGGATTGACGATCTCGAGAAATTCCTGTTGCATCTGAAAGTAGAAACACGCCCGATTGCAGTGGTGTGTGTACTTTTCCCCTAGGCCATTCCAGTTATTGGTTTCGAGTATCAGACCAGCGAAAATTTTGATGGTTTCTCAACCATTCCTTAGCTTCAAACTCCCATATCTCGCGAACGGTTAGACGAACTCGAGAAATTCCTGTTGCATCTGAAAGTAGAAACTCGCCCGATTACAATGGTGTGTGTACTTTTCCCCTAGGCCATTCCAGTTATCGGTTTCGAGTATCAGACCAGCGAAATTTTTGATGGTTTCTCAACCATTCCATAACTTCAAACTCCCATATCTCGCGAACGGATTGACGAACACGAGAAATTCCTGTTTCATCTGAAAGTAGAAACTCGCCCGATTACAACGGTATGTGTATTTTTGCCCTAGGCCAAAGTAGTTATTGGTTTCGAGTATCAGACTTGCGAAAATTTTGATGGTTTCTCAACCGTTCCTTAACTTCAAACTCCCATATCTCGCGAACGGATTGACGAACTCGAGAAATTCCTATTGCATCTGAAAGCAGAAACTCGCCCGATTACAACGGTATGTGTATTTTTGCCCTAGGCCAAAGTAGTTATTGGTTTCGAGTATCAGATTTGCGAAAATTTTGATGGCTTCTCAACCGTTCCTTAACTTCAAACTCCCATATCTCGCGAACGAATTCACGATCTCGAGAAATTCCTGTTGCATCTGAAAGTAGAAACTCGCACGATTACAACGGCATGTGCATTTTTCCCCTAGGCCTTTGTAGTTATTGGTTTCGGGAATCAGACCAGCGAAAATTTTTATGGTTTCTCAACCATTCCTTCACTTCAAACTCCCATATCACGCGAACGGATTGACGAACTCGAGAAATTCCTATTGCATCTGAAAGCAGAAACTCGCCCGATTACAACGGTATGTGTATTTTTGCCCTAGGCCAAAGTAGTTATTGGTTTCGAGTATCAGACTTGCGAAAATTTTGATGGTTTCTCAACCGTTCCTTAACTTCAAACTCCCATATCTCGCGAACGGATTCACGATCTCGAGAAATTCCTGTTGCATCTGAAAGTAGAAACTCGCACGATTACAACGGCATGTGTATTTTTCCCCTAGGCCTTTGTAGTTATTGGTTTCGGGAATCAGACTTGCGAAAATTTTGATGGTTTCTCAACCATTCTTTAAGTTCAAACTCCCATATCGCGTGAACGGATTGACGATCTCGAGAAATTCCTGTTGCATCTGAAAGTAGAAACACGCCCGATTGCAGTGGTGTGTGTACTTTTCCCCTAGGCCATTCCAGTTATTGGTTTCGGGTATCAGACCTGCGAAAATTTTGATGCTTTCTCAACCATTCCTTAACTTCAAACTCCCATATCTCGCGAACGGATTCACGATCTCGAGAAATTCCTGTTGCATCTGAAAGTAGAAACTCGCACGATTACAACGACATGTGTATTTTTCCCCTAGGCCTTTGTAGTTATTGGTTTCGGTAATCAGACTTGCGAAAATTTTGATGGTTTCTCAACCATTCTTTAAGTTCTAACTCCCATATCTCGCGAAGGGATTGACGATCTCGAGAAATTCCTGTTGCATCTGAAAGTAGAAACACGCCCGATTGCAGTGGTGTGTGTACTTTTCCCCTAGGCCATTCCAGTTATTGGTTTCGAGTATCAGACCAGCGAAAATTTTGATGGTTTCTCAACCATTCCTTAGCTTCAAACTCCCATATCTCGCGAACGGTTAGACGAACTCGAGAAATTCCTGTTGCATCTGAAAGTAGAAACTCGCCCGATTACAATGGTGTGTGTACTTTTCCCCTAGGCCATTCCAGTTATCGGTTTCGAGTTTCAGACCAGCGAAATTTTTGATGGTTTCTCAACCATTCCATAACTTCAAACTCCCATATCTCGCGGACGGATTGACGAACACGAGAAATTCCTGTTTCATCTGAAAGTAGAAACTCGCCCGATTACAACGGTATGTGTATTTTTGCCCTAGGCCAAAGTAGTTATTGGTTTCGAGTATCAGACTTGCGAAAATTTTGATGGTTTCTCAACCGTTCCTTAACTTCAAACTCCCATATCTCGCGAACGGATTGACGAACTCGAGAAATTCCTATTGCATCTGAAAGCAGAAACTCGCCCGATTACAACGGTATGTGTATTTTTGCCCTAGGCCAAAGTAGTTATTGGTTTCGAGTATCAGATTTGCGAAAATTTTGATGGCTTCTCAACCGTTCCTTAACTTCAAACTCCCATATCTCGCGAACGAATTCACGATCTCGAGAAATTCCTGTTGCATCTGAAAGTAGAAACTCGCACGATTACAACGGCATGTGCATTTTTCCCCTAGGCCTTTGTAGTTATTGGTTTCGGGAATCAGACCAGCGAAAATTTTTATGGTTTCTCAACCATTCCTTCACTTCAAACTCCCATATCACGCGAACGGATTGACGAACTCGAGAAATTCCTATTGCATCTGAAAGCAGAAACTCGCCCGATTACAACGGTATGTGTATTTTTGCCCTAGGCCAAAGTAGTTATTGGTTTCGAGTATCAGACTTGCGAAAATTTTGATGGTTTCTCAACCGTTCCTTAACTTCAAACTCCCATATCTCGTGAACGGATTCACGATCTCGAGAAATTCCTGTTGCATCTGAAAGTAGAAACACGCCAGATTACAATGGTGTGTGTTCTTTTCCCCTAGGCCATTCCAGTTATTGGTTTCGAGTATCAGACCAGCGAAAATTTTGAAGGTTTCTCAACCATTCCTTAACTTCAAAGTCCCATATCTCGCGAACGGATTGACGAACTCGAGAAATTCCTGTTGCATCTGAAAGTAGAAACTCGCAAGATTACAACGGCATGTGTATTTTTCCTCTAGGCCTTTGTAGTTATTGGTTTCGGGAATCAGACTTGCGAAAATTTTGATGGTTTCTCAACCATACCTTAACTTCTAACTCCCATATCTCGCGAACGGATTGACGATCTCGAGAAATTCCTGTTGCATCTGAAAGTAGAAACACGCCCGATTACAGTGGTGTGTGTACTTTTCCCCTAGGCCATTCCAGTTATTGGTTTCGAGTATCAGACCAGCGAAAATTTTGATGCTTTCTCAACCATTCCACAACTTCAAACTCCCATATCTCACGAACGGATTGACGAACTTGAGAAATTCCTGTTGCATCTGAAAGTAGAAACTCGCACGATTACAACGGCATGTGTATTTTTCCCCTAGGCCTTTGTAGTTATTGGTTTCGGGAATCAGACTTGCGAAAATTTTGATGGTTTCTCAAACATTCCTTAATTTCAAACTCCCATATCTCGCGAACGGATTGACGATCTCGAGAAATTCCTGTTGCATCTGAAAGTAGAAACACGCCCGATTGCAGTGGTGTGTGTACTTTTCCCCTAGGCCATTCCAGTTATTGGTTTCGAGTATCAGACCAGCGAAAATTTTGTGGTTTCTCAACCATTCCTTAACTTCAAAGTCCCATATCTCGCGAACGGATTGACGAACTCGAGAAATTCCTGTTGCATCTGAAAGTACAAAATCGCCCGATTACAGCGGTGTGTGTATTTTTGCCCTAAGCCATAGTAGTTATTGGTATCGAGTATCAGAGTTGCGAAAATTTTGATGGTTTCTCAACCGTTTCTTAACTTCAAACTCCCATATCTCGCGAACGGATTGACGAACACGAGAAATTCCTATTGCATCTGAAAGCAGAAACTCGCCCGATTACAACGGTATGTGTTCTTTTCCCCTAGGCCATTCCAGTTATTGGTTTCGGGTATCAGACCTGCGAAAATTTTGATGCTTTCTCAACCATTCTTTAAGTTCAAACTCCCATATCGCGCGAACGGATTGACGATCTCGAGAAATTCCTGTTGCATCTGAAAGTAGAAACACGCCCGATTGCAGTGGTGTGTGTACTTTTCCCCTAGGCCATTCCAGTTATTGGTTTCGAGTATCAGACCAGCGAAAATTTTGATGGTTTCTCAAACATTCCTTAACTTCAAACTCCCATATCTCGCGAACGGTTTGACGAACTCGAGAAATTCCTGTTGCATCTGAAAGTAGAAACTCGCCCGATTACAATGGTGTGTGTACTTTTCCCCTAGGCCATAGTAGTTATTGGTTTCGATTATCAGACTTGCGAAAATTTTGATGGTTTCTCAACCATTCGTTAACTTCGAACTCCCATATCTCGCGAACGGAATCACGATCTCGAGAAATTCCTGTTGCATCTGAAAGTAGAAACTCGCACGATTACAACGGCATGTGTATTTTTCCCCTAGGCCTTTGTAGTTATTGGTTTCGGGAATCAGACTTGCGAAAATTTTGATGGTTTCTCAACCATTCTTTAAGTTCAAACTCCCATATCGCGCGAACGGATTGACGATCTCGAGAAATTCCTGTTGCATCTGAAAGTAGAAACACGCCCGATTGCAGTGGTGTGTGTACTTTTCCCCTAGGCCATTCCAGTTATTGGTTTCGGGTATCAGACCTGCGAAAATTTTGATGCTTTCTCAACCATTCCTTAACTTCAAACTCCCATATCTCGCGAACGGATTCACGATCTCGAGAAATTCCTGTTGCATCTGAAAGTAGAAACACGCCCGATTGCAGTGGTGTGTGTACTTTTCCCCTAGGCCATTCCAGTTATTGGTTTCGAGTATCAGACCAGCGAAAATTTTGATGGTTTCTCAACCATTCCTTAGCTTCAAACTCCCATATCTCGCGAACGGTTAGACGAACTCGAGAAATTCCTGTTGCATCTGAAAGTAGAAACTCGCCCGATTACAATGGTGTGTGTACTTTTCCCCTAGGCCATTCCAGTTATCGGTTTCGAGTATCAGACCAGCGAAATTTTTGATGGTTTCTCAACCATTCCATAACTTCAAACTCCCATATCTCGCGAACGGATTGACGAACACGAGAAATTCCTGTTTCATCTGAAAGTAGAAACTCGCCCGATTACAACGGTATGTGTATTTTTGCCCTAGGCCAAAGTAGTTATTGGTTTCGAGTATCAGACTTGCGAAAATTTTGATGGTTTCTCAACCGTTCCTTAACTTCAAACTCCTATATCTCGCGAACGGATTGACGAACTCGAGAAATTCCTATTGCATCTGAAAGCAGAAACTCGCCCGATTACAACGGTATGTGTATTTTTGCCCTAGGCCAAAGTTGTTATTGGTTTCGAGTATCAGATTTGCGAAAATTTTGATGGCTTCTCAACCGTTCCTTAACTTCAAACTCCCATATCTCGCGAACGAATTCACGATCTCGAGAAATTCCTGTTGCATCTGAAAGTAGAAACTCGCACGATTACAACGGCATGTGCATTTTTCCCCTAGGCCTTTGTAGTTATTGGTTTCGGGAATCAGACCAGCGAAAATTTTTATGGTTTCTCAACCATTCCTTCACTTCAAACTCCCATATCACGCGAACGGATTGACGAACTCGAGAAATTCCTATTGCATCTGAAAGCAGAAACTCGCCCGATTACAACGGTATGTGTATTTTTGCCCTAGGCCAAAGTAGTTATTGGTTTCGAGTATCAGACTTGCGAAAATTTTGATGGTTTCTCAACCGTTCCTTAACTTCAAACTCCCATATCTCGCGAACGGATTCACGATCTCGAGAAATTCCTGTTGCATCTGAAAGTAGAAACTCGCACGATTACAACGGCATGTGTATTTTTCCCCTAGGCCTTTGTAGTTATTGGTTTCGGGAATCAGACCAGCGAAAATTTTGATGGTTTCTCAACCATTCCTTAACTTCAAAGTCCCATATCTCGCGAACGGATTGACGAACTCGAGAAATTCCTGTTGCATCTGAAAGTAGAAACTCGCAAGATTACAACGGCATGTGTATTTTTCCTCTAGGCCTTTGTAGTTATTGGTTTCGGGAATCAGACTTGCGAAAATTTTGATGGTTTCTCAACCATACCTTAACTTCTAACTCCCATATCTCGCGAACGGATTGACGATCTCGAGAAATTCCTGTTGCATCTGAAAGTAGAAACACGCCCGTTTACAGTGGTGTGTGTACTTTTCCCCTAGGCCATTCCAGTTATTGGTTTCGAGTATCAGACCAGCGAAAATTTTGTGGTTTCTCAACCATTCCTTAACTTCGAAGTCCCATATCTCGCGAACGGATTGACGAACTCGAGAAATTCCTGTTGCATCTGAAAGTACAAAATCGCCCGATTACAGCGGTGTGTGTATTTTTGCCCTAGGCCATAGTAGTTATTGGTATCGAGTATCAGAGTTGCGAAAATTTTGATGGTTTCTCAACCATTCCTTAATTTCAAACTCCCATATCTCGCGATCGGATTGACGATCTCGAGAAATTCCTGTTGCATTTGAAAGTAGAAACACGCCCGATTGCAGTGGTGTGTGTACTTTTCGCCTAGGCCATTCCAGTTATTGGTTTCGAGTATCAGACCAGCGAAAATTTTGATGGTTTCGCAACCATTCCTTAACCTCAAAGTCCCATATCTCGCGAACGGATTGACGAACTCGAGAAATTCCTGTTGCATCTGAAAGTAGAAGCTCGCCCCAATACAGCGGTATGTGTATTTTTGCCATAGGCCATAGTAGTTATTGGTTACGAGTATCATGGTTGCGAAAATTTTGATGGTTTCTCAACCATTCCTTAACTTCGAACTCCCATATCTCGCGAACGGATTGACGAAATCGAGAAATTCCTGTTGCATCTGAAAGTACAAAATCGCCCGATTACAGCGGTGTGTGTGTTTTTGCCCTAGGCCATAGTAGTTATTGGTATCGAGTATCAGAGTTGCGAAAATTTTGATGGTTTCTCAACCATTCCTTAACTTCGAACTCCCATATCTCGCGAACGGATTGACGAACACGAGAAATTCCTATTGCATCTGAAAGTAGAAACTCGCCCGAATACAGCGGTAAGTGTACTTTTGCCCTAGGCCATAGTAGTTATTGGTTTCGAGTATCAGGGTTGCGAATATTCTGATGGTTTCTCAACCATTCCTTAATTTCAAACTCCCATATCTCGCGAACGGATTGACGATCTCGAGAAATTCCTGTTGCATCTGAAAGTAGAAACTCGCCTGATTACAGCGGTCTGTGTATTTTTGCCCTAGGCCATAGTAGATATTGGTTTCGAGTATCAGATTTGCGAAAATTTTGATGGCTTCTCAACCGTTCCTTAACTTCAAACTCCCATATCTCGCGAACGAATTCACGATCTCGAGAAATTCCTGTTGCATCTGAAAGTAGAAACTCGCACGATTACAACGGCATGTGCATTTTTCCCCTAGGCCTTTGTAGTTATTGGTTTCGGGAATCAGACCAGCGAAAATTTTTATGGTTTCTCAACCATTCCTTCACTTCAAACTCCCATATCACGCGAACGGATTGACGAACTCGAGAAATTCCTATTGCATCTGAAAGCAGAAACTCGCCCGATTACAACGGTATGTGTATTTTTGCCCTAGGCCAAAGTAGTTATTGGTTTCGAGTATCAGACTTGCGAAAATTTTGATGGTTTCTCAACCGTTCCTTAACTTCAAACTCCCATATCTCGCGAACGGATTCACGATCTCGAGAAATTCCTGTTGCATCTGAAAGTAGAAACTCGCACGATTACAACGGCATGTGTATTTTTCCCCTAGGCCTTTGTAGTTATTGGTTTCGGGAATCAGACCAGCGAAAATTTTGATGGTTTCTCAACCATTCCTTAACTTCAAAGTCCCATATCTCGCGAACGGATTGACGAACTCGAGAAATTCCTGTTGCATCTGAAAGTAGAAACTCGCAAGATTACAACGGCATGTGTATTTTTCCTCTAGGCCTTTGTAGTTATTGGTTTCGGGAATCAGACTTGCGAAAATTTTGATGGTTTCTCAACCATACCTTAACTTCTAACTCCCATATCTCGCGAACGGATTGACGATCTCGAGAAATTCCTGTTGCATCTGAAAGTAGAAACACGCCCGTTTACAGTGGTGTGTGTACTTTTCCCCTAGGCCATTCCAGTTATTGGTTTCGAGTATCAGACCAGCGAAAATTTTGTGGTTTCTCAACCATTCCTTAACTTCAAAGTCCCATATCTCGCGAACGGATTGAAGAACTCGAGAAATTCCTGTTGCATCTGAAAGTACAAAATCGCCCGATTACAGCGGTGTGTGTATTTTTGCCCTAGGCCATAGTAGTTATTGGTATCGAGTATCAGAGTTGCGAAAATTTTGATGGTTTCTCAACCATTCCTTAATTTCAAACTCCCATATCTCGCGATCGGATTGAGGATCTCGAGAAATTCCTGTTGCATTTGAAAGTAGAAACACGCCCGATTGCAGTGGTGTGTGTACTTTTCGCCTAGGCCATTCCAGTTATTGGTTTCGAGTATCAGACCAGCGAAAATTTTGATGGTTTCGCAACCATTCCTTAACCTCAAAGTCCCATATCTCGCGAACGGATTGACGAACTCGAGAAATTCCTGTTGCATCTGAAAGTAGAAGCTCGCCCCAATACAGCGGTATGTGTATTTTTGCCATAGGCCATAGTAGTTATTGGTTACGAGTATCATGGTTGCGAAAATTTTGATGGTTTCTCAACCATTCCTTAACTTCGAACTCCCATATCTCGCGAACGGATTGACGAAATCGAGAAATTCCTGTTGCATCTGAAAGTACAAAATCGCCCGATTACAGCGGTGTGTGTGTTTTTGCCCTAGGCCATAGTAGTTATTGGTATCGAGTATCAGAGTTGCGAAAATTTTGATGGTTTCTCAACCATTCCTTAACTTCGAACTCCCATATCTCGCGAACGGATTGACGAACACGAGAAATTCCTATTGCATCTGAAAGTAGAAACTCGCCCGAATACAGCGGTAAGTGTACTTTTGCCCTAGGCCATAGTAGTTATTGGTTTCGAGTATCAGGGTTGCGAATATTCTGATGGTTTCTCAACCATTCCTTAATTTCAAACTCCCATATCTCGCGAACGGATTGACGATCTCGAGAAATTCCTGTTGCATCTGAAAGTAGAAACTCGCCTGATTACAGCGGTCTGTGTATTTTTGCCCTAGGCCATAGTAGATATTGGTTTCGAGTATCATGGTTGCGAAAATTTTGATGGTTTCTCAACCATTCCTTAACTTCGAACTCCCATATCTCGCGAACGGATTGACGATCTCGAGAAATTCCTGTTGCATCTGAAAGTAGAAACATGCCAGATTGCAGTGGTGTGTGTACTTTTCCCCTAGGCCATTCCAGTTATTGGTTTCGAGTATCAGACCAGCGAAAATTTTGATGGTTTCTCAACCATTCCTTAACTTCAAACTCCCATATCTCGCGAACGGTTTGACGAACTCGAGAAATTCCTGTTGCATCTGAAAGTAGAAACTCGCCCGATTACAATGGTGTGTGTACTTTTCCCCTAGGCCATTCCAGTTATCGGTTTCGAGTATCAGACCAGCGAAATTTTTGATGGTTTCTCAACCATTCCTTAACTTCAAACTCCCATATCTCGCGAACGGATTGACGAACACGAGAAATTCCTGTTTCATCTGAAAGTAGAAACTCGCCCGATTACAACGGTATGTGTATTTTTCCCCTAGGCCATTGTTGTTATTGGTTTCGAGTATCAGATATGCGAAAATTTTGATGGTTTCTCAACCATTCCTTCACTTCAAACTCCCATATCGCGCGAACGGATTGACGATCTCGAGAAATTCCTGTTGCACTTGAAAGTAGAAACACGCCCAATTGCAGTGGTGTGTGTACTTTTCCCCTAGGCCATTCCAGTTATTGGTTTCGTGTATCAGACCAGCGAAAATTTTGATGGTTTCTCAAACATTCCTTAACTTCAAACTCCCATATCTCGCGAACGGTTTGACGAACTCGAGAAATTCCTGTTGCACCTGAAAGTAGAAACTCGCCCGATTACAATGGTGTGTGTACTTTTCCCCTAGGCCATAGTAGTTATTGGTTTCGATTATCAGACTTGCGAAAATTTTGATGGTTTCTCAACCATTCGTTAACTTCGAACTCCCATATCTCGCGAACGGATTCACGGTCTCGAGAAATTCCTGTTGCATCTGAAAGTAGAAACTCGCACGATTACAACGGCATGTGTATTTTTCCCCTAGGCCTTTGTAGTTATTGGTTTTGGGAATCAGACTTGCGAAAATTTTGATGGTTTCTCAACCATTCTTTAAGTTCAAACTCCCATATCGCGCGAACGAATTGACGATCTCGAGAAATTCCTGTTGCATCTGAAAGTAGAAACACGCCCGATTGCAGTGGTGTGTGTACTTTTCCCCTAGGCCATTCCAATTATTGGTTTCGAGTATCAGACCAGCGAAAATTTTGATGGTTTCTCAAACATTCCTTAACTTCAAACTCCCATATCTCGCGAACGGTTTGACGAACTCGAGAAATTCCTGTTGCATCTGAAAGTAGAAACTCGCCCGATTACAATGGTGTGTGTACTTTTCCCCTAGGCCATTCCAGTTATCGGTTTCGAGTATCAGACCAGCGAAATTTTTGATGATTTCTCAACCATTCCTTAACTTCAAACTCCCATATCTCGCGAACGGATTGACGAACACGAGAAATTCCTGTTTCATCTGAAAGTAGAAACTCGCCCGATTACAACGGTATGTGTATTTTTCCCCTAGGCCATTGTTGTTACTGGTTTCGAGTATCAGATATGCGAAAATTTTGATGGTTTCTCAACCATTCCTTCACTTCAAACTCCCATATCTCGCGAACGGATTGACGAACTCGAGAAATTCCTATTGCATCTGAAAGCAGAAACTCGCCCGATTACAACGGTATGTGTATTTTTGCCCTAGGCCAAAGTAGTTATTGGTTTCGAGTATCAGACTTGCGAAAATTTTGATGGTTTCTCAACCGTTCCTTAACTTCAAACTCCCATATCTCGCGAACGGATTGACGAACTCGAGAAATTCCTATTGCATCTGAAAGCAGAAACTCGCCCGATTACAACGGTATGTGTATTTTTGCCCTAGGCCAAAGTAGTTATTGGTTTCGAGTATCAGATTTGCGAAAATTTTGATGGTTTCTCAACCGTTCCTTAACTTCAAACTCCCATATCTCGCGAACGGATTGACGAACACGAGAAATTCCTATTGCATCTGAAAGCAGAAACTCGCCCGATTACAACGGTATGTGTTCTTTTCCCCTAGGCCATTCCAGTTATTGGTTTCGAGTATCAGACCAGCGAAAATTTTGATGCTTTCTCAACCATTCCTTAACTTCAAACTCCCATATCTCGCGAACGGATTCACGATCTCGAGAAATTCCTGTTGCATCTGAAAGTAGAAACTCGCACGATTACAACGGCATGTGTATTTTTCCCCTAGGCCTTTGTAGTTATTGGTTTCGGTAATCAGACTTGCGAAAATTTTGATGGTTTCTCAACCATTCTTTAAGTTCTAACTCCCATATCTCGCGAAGGGATTGACGATCTCGAGAAATTCCTGTTGCATCTGAAAGTAGAAACACGCCCGATTGCAGAGGTGTGTGTACTTTTCCCCTAGGCCATTCCAGTTATTGGTTTCGAGTATCAGACCAGCGAAAATTTTGATGGTTTCTCAACCATTCCTTAGCTTCAAACTCCCATATCTCGCGAACGGTTAGACGAACTCGAGAAATTCCTGTTGCATCTGAAAGTAGAAACTCGCCCGATTACAATGGTGTGTGTACTTTTCCCCTAGGCCATTCCAGTTATCGGTTTCGAGTATCAGACCAGCGAAATTTTTGATGGTTTCTCAACCATTCCTTAACTTCAAACTCCCATATCTCGCGAACGGATTGACGAACACGAGAAGTTCCTGTTTCATCTGAAAGTAGAAACTCGCCCGATTACAACGGTATGTGTATTTTTGCCCTAGGCCAAAGTAGTTATTGGTTTCGAGTATCAGACTTGCGAAAATTTTGATGGTTTCTCAACCGTTCCTTAATTTCAAACTCCCATATCTCGCGAACGGATTGACGAACTCGAGAAATTCCTATTGCATCTGAAAGCAGAAACTCGCCCGATTACAACGGTATGTGTATTTTTGCCCTAGGCCAAAGTAGTTATTGGTTTCGAGTATCAGATTTGCGAAAATTTTGATGGTTTCTCAACCGTTCCTTCACTTCAAACTCCCATATCTCGCGAACGAATTCACGATCTCGAGAAATTCCTGTTGCATCTGAAAGTAGAAACTCGCACGATTACAACGGCATGTGCATTTTTCCCCTAGGCCTTTGTAGTTATTGGTTTCGGGAATCAGACCAGCGAAAATTTTTATGGTTTCTCAACCATTCCTTCACTTCAATCTCCCATATCACGCGAACGGATTGACGAACTCGAGAAATTCCTATTGCATCTGAAAGCAGAAACTCGCCCGATTACAACGGTATGTGTATTTTTGCCCTAGGCCAAAGTAGTTATTGGTTTCGAGTATCAGACTTGCGAAAATTTTGATGGTTTCTCAACCGTTCCTTAACTTCAAACTCCCATATCTCGCGAACGGATTGACGAACTCGAGAAATTCCTGTTGCATCTGAAAGTACAAAATCGCCCGATTACAGCGGTGTGTGTATTTTTGCCCTAGGCCATAGTAGTTATTGGTATCGAGTATCAGAGTTGCGAAAATTTTGATGGTTTCTCAACCATTCCTTAATTTCAAAGTCCCATATCTCGCGAACGGATTGACGATCTCGAGAAATTCCTGTTGCATTTGAAAGTAGAAACACGCCCGATTGCAGTGGTGTGTGTACTTTTCCCCTGGGCCATTCCAGTTATTGGTTTCGAGTATCAGACCAGCGAAAATTTTGATGGTTTCTCAACCATTCCTTAACCTCAAAGTCCCATATCTCGCGAACGGATTGACGAACTCGAGAAATTCCTGTTGCATCTGAAAGTAGAAGCTCGCCCGAATACAGCGGTATGTGTATTTTTGCACTAGGCCATAGTAGTTATTGGTATCGAGTATCAGAGTTGCGAAAATTTTGATGGTTTCTCACCCATTCCTTAATTTCAAACTCCCATATCTCGCGAACGGTTTGACGATCTCGAGAAATGCCTGTTGCAGCTGAAAGTAGGAACACGCCCGATTGCAGTGGTGTGTGTACTTTTCCCCTAGGCCATTCCAGTTATTGGTTTCGAGTATCAGACCAGCGAAAATTTTGATGGTTTCTCAACCATTCCTTAACTTCAAACTCCCATATCTCGCGAACGGTTTGACGAACTCGAGAAATTCCTGTTGCGTCTGAAAGTAGAAACTCGCCCGATTACAATGGTGTGTGTACTTTTCCCCTAGGCCATTCCAGTTATTGGTTTCGAGTATCAGACCACCGAAATTTGTGATGGTTTCTCAACCATTCCTTAGCTTCAAACTCCCATATCTCGCGAACGGATTCACGAACTCGAGAAATTCCTGTTGCATCTGAAAGTAGACACCCGCCCGACTACAGCGGTGTGTGTATTTTTGCCCTAGGCCATACTAGTTATTGGTTTCGTGTATCATGGTTGCGAAAATTTTGATGGTTTCTCAACCATTCCTTAACTTCGAACTCCCATATCTCGCGAACGGATTGACGAACTCGAGAAATTCATGTTGCATCTGAAAGTAGAAGCTCGCCCGAATACAGCGGTATGTGTATTTTTGCACTAGGCCATAGTAGTTATTGGTATCGAGTATCAGAGTTGCGAAAATTTTGATGGTTTCTCAACCATTCTTTAAGTTCAAACTCCCATATCGCGCGAACGGATTGACGATCTCGAGAAATTCCTGTTGCATCTGAAAGTAGAAACACGCCCGATTGCAGTGGTGTGTGTACTTTTCCCCTAGGCCATTCCAGTTATTGGTTTCGAGTATCAGACCAGCGAAAATTTTGATGGTTTCTCAAACATTCCTTAACTTCAAACTCCCATATCTCGCGAACGGTTTGACGAACTCGAGAAATTCCTGTTGCATCTGAAAGTAGAAACTCGCCCGATTACAATGGTGTGTGTACTTTTCCTCTAGGCTATTCCAGTTATCGGTTTCGAGTATCAGACCAGCGAAATTTTTGATGATTTCTCAACCATTCCTTAACTTCAAACTCCCATATCTCGCGAACGGATTGACGAACACGAGAAATTCCTGTTTCATCTGAAAGTAGAAACTCGCACGATTACAACGGCATGTGTATTTTTCCCCTAGGCCTTTGTAGTTATTGGTTTCGGGAATCAGACCAGCGAAAATTTTGATGGTTTCTCAACCGTTCCTTAACTTCAAACTCCCATATCTCGCGAACGGATTCACGATCTCGAGAAATTCCTGTTGCATCTGAAAGTAGAAACTCGCACGATTACAACGGCATGTGTATTTTTCCCCTAGGCCTTTGTAGTTATTGGTTTCGGGAATCAGACTTGCGAAAATTTTGATGGTTTCTCAACCATTCCTTAAGTTCTAACTCCCATATCTCGCGAACGGATTGACGATCTCGAGAAATTCCTGTTGTATCTGAAAGTAGAAACACGCCCGATTACAGTGGTGTGTGTACTTTTCCCCTGGGCCATTCCAGTTATTGGTTTCGAGTATCAGACCTGCGAAAATTTTGATGGTTTCTCAACCATTCCTTAACTTCAAAGTCCCATATCTCGCGAACGGATTGACGAACTCGAGAAATTCCTGTTGCATCTGAAAGTAGAAACTCGCACGATTACAACGGCATGTGTATTTTTCCCCTAGGCCTTTGTAGTTATTGGTTTCGGGAATCAGACTTGCGAAAATTTTGATGGTTTCTCAACCATTCTTTAAGTTCAAACTCCCATATCGCGCGAACGGATTGACGATCTCGAGAAATTCCTGTTGTATCTGAAAGTAGAAACACGCCCGATTACAGTGGTGTGTGTACTTTTCCCCTGGGCCATTCCAGTTATTGGTTTCGAGTATCAGACCAGCGAAAATTTTGATGGTTTCTCAACCATTCCTTTACTTCAAACTCCCATATCTCGCGAACGGTTTGACGAACTCGAGAAATTCCTGTTTCATCTGAAAGTAGAAACTCGCCCGATTACAACGGTATGTGTATTTTTCCCCTAGGCCTTTGTAGTTATTGGTTTCGGGAATCAGACTTGCGAAAATTTTGATGGTTTCTCAACCGTTCCTTAACTTCAAACTCCCATATCTCGCGAACGGATTCACGATCTCGAGAAATTCCTGTTGCATCTGAAAGTAGAAACTCGCACGATTACAACGGCATGTGTATTTTTCCCCTAGGCATTTGTAGTTATTGGTTTCGGGAATCAGACTTGCGAAAATTTTGATGGTTTCTCAACCATTCCTTAAGTTCTAACTCCCATATCTCGCGAACGGATTGACGATCTCGAGAAATTCCTGTTGTATCTGAAAGTAGAAACACGCCCGATTACAGTGGTGTGTGTACTTTTCCCCTGGGCCATTCCAGTTATTGGTTTCGAGTATCAGACCTGCGAAAATTTTGATGGTTTCTCAACCATTCCTTAACTTCAAAGTCCCATATCTCGCGAACGGATTGACGAACTCGAGAAATTCCTGTTGCATCTGAAAGTAGAAGCTCGCCCGATTACAGAGGTATGTGTATTTTTGCCCTAGGCCATAGTAGTTATTGGTATCGAGAATCAGAGTTGCGAAAATTTTGATGGTTTCTCACCCATTCCTTAATTTCAAACTCCCATATCTCGCGAACGGATTGACGATCTCGAGAAATGCCTGTTGCAGCTGAAAGTAGAAACACGCCCGATTGCAGTGGTGTGTGTACTTTTCCCCTGGGCCATTCCAGTTATTGGTTTCGAGTATCAGACCTGCGAAAATTTTGATGGTTTCTCAACCATTCCTTAACTTCAAACTCCCATATCTCGCGAACGGTTTGACGAACTCGAGAAATTCCTGTTGCATCTGAAAGTAGAAACTCGCCCGATTACAATGGTGTGTGTACTTTTCCTCTAGGCTATTCCAGTTATCGGTTTCGAGTATCAGACCAGCGAAATTTTTGATGATTTCTCAACCATTCCTTAACTTCAAACTCCCATATCTCGCGAACGGATTGACGAACACGAGAAATTCCTGTTTCATCTGAAAGTAGAAACTCGCCCGATTACAACGGTATGTGTATTTTTCCCCTAGGCCATTGTTGTTATTGGTTTCGAGTATCAGATATGCGAAAATTTTGAAGGTTTCTCAACCATTCCTTCACTTCAAACTCCCATATCTCGCGAACGGATTGACGAACTCGAGAAATTCCTATTGCATCTGAAAGCAGAAACTCGCCCGATTACAACGGTATGTGTATTTTTGCCCTAGGCCAAAGTAGTTATTGGTTTCGAGTATCAGACTTGCGAAAATTTTGTTGGTTTCTCAACCGTTCCTTAACTTCAAACTCCCATATCTCGCGAACGGATACACGAACTCGAGAAATTCCTATTGCATCTAAAAGCAGAAACACGCCCGATTGCTGTGGTGTGTGTACTTTTCCCCTAGGCCATTCCAGTTATTGGTTTCGAGTATCAGACCAGCGAAAATTTTGATGGTTTCTCAACCATTCCTTAGCTTCAAACTCCCATATCTCGCGAACGGTTAGACGAACTCGAGAAATTCCTGTTGCATCTGAAAGTAGAAACTCGCACGATTACAACGGCATGTGTATTTTTCCCCTAGGCCTTTGTAGTTATTGGTTTCGGTAATCAGACTTGCGAAAATTTTGATGGTTTCTCAACCATTCTTTAAGTTCTAACTCCCATATCTCGCGAAGGGATTGACGATCTCGAGAAATTCCTGTTGCATCTGAAAGTAGAAACACGCCCGATTGCAGTGGTGTGTGTACTTTTCCCCTAGGCCATTCCAGTTATTGGTTTCGAGTATCAGACCAGCGAAAATTTTGATGGTTTCTCAACCATTCCTTAGCTTCAAACTCCCATATCTCGCGAACGGTTAGACGAACTCGAGAAATTCCTGTTGCATCTGAAAGTAGAAACTCGCCCGATTACAATGGTGTGTGTACTTTTCCCCTAGGCCATTCCAGTTATCGGTTTCGAGTATCAGACCAGCGAAATTTTTGATGGTTTCTCAACCATTCCTTAACTTCAAACTCCCATATCTCGCGAACGGATTGACGAACTCGAGAAATTCCTATTGCATCTGAAAGCAGAAACTCGCCCGATTACAACGGTATGTGTATTTTTGCACTAGGCCAATGTAGTTATTGGTTTCGAGTATCAGATTTGCGAAAATTTTGATGGTTTCTCAACCATTCCTTCACTTCAAACTCCCATATCACGCGAACGGATTGACGAACTCGAGAAATTCCTCTTGCATCTGAAAGCAGAAACTCGCCCGATTACAACGGTATGTGTATTTTTGCCCTAGGCCAAAGTAGTTATTGGTTTCGAGTATCAGACTTGCGAAAATTTTGATGGTTTCTCAACCGTTCCTTAACTTCAAACTCCCATATCTCGCGAACGGATTCACGATCTCGAGAAATTCCTGTTGCTTCTGAAAGTAGAAACACGCCCGATTACAGTGGTGTGTGTACTTTTCCCCTAGGCCATTCCAGTTATTGGTTTCGAGTATCAGACCAGCGAAAATTTTGTGGTTTCTCAACCATTCCTTAACTTCAAAGTCCCATATCTCGCGAACGGATTGACGAACTCGAGAAATTCCTGTTGCATCTGAAAGTACAAAATCGACCGATTACAGCGGTGTGTGTATTTTTGCCCTAGGCCATAGTAGTTATTGGTATCGAGTATCAGAGTTGCGAAAATTTTGATGGTTTCTCAACCATTCCTTAATTTCAAACTCCCATATCTCGCGATCGGATTGACGATCTCGAGAAATTCCTGTTGCATTTGAAAGTAGAAACACGCCCGATTGCAGTGGTGTGTGTACTTTTCCCCTGGGCCATTCCAGTTATTGGTTTCGAGTATCAGACCAGCGAAAATTTTGATGGTTTCTCAACCATTCTTTAACCTCAAAGTCCCATATCTCGCGAACGGATTGACGAACTCGAGAAATTCCTGTTGCATCTGAAAGTAGAAGCTCGCCCGAATACAACGGTATGTGTATTTTTGTACTAGGCCATAGTAGTTATTGGTATCGAGTATCAGAGTTGCGAAAATTCTGATGGTTTCTCACCCATTCCTTAATTTCAAACTCCCATATCTCGCGAACGGATTGACGATCTCGAGAAATGCCTGTTGCAGCTGAAAGTAGAAACACGCCCGATTGCAGTGGTGTGTGTACTTTTCCCCTAGGCCATTCCAGTTATTGGTTTCGAGTATCAGACCAGCGAAAATTTTGATGGTTTCTCAACCATTCCTTAACTTCAAACTCCCATATCTCGCGAACGGTTTGACGAATTCGAGAAATTCCTGTTGCATCTGAAAGTAGAAACTCGCCCGATTACAATGGTGTGTGTACTTTTCCCCTAGGCCATTCCAGTTATTGGTTTCGAGTATCAGACCAGCGAAATTTGTGATGGTTTCTCAACCATTCCTTAGCTTCAAACTCCCATATCTCGCGAACGGATTCACGAACTCGAGAAATTCCTGTTGCATCTGAAAGTAGAAACTCGCACGATTACAACGGCATGTGTATTTTTCCCCTAGGCCTTTGTAGTTATTGGTTTCGGGAATCAGACATGCGAAAATTTTGATGGTTTCTCAACCATTCCTTAAGTTCTAACTCCCATATCTCGCGAACGGATTGACGATCTCGAGAAATTCCCGTTGCATCTGAAAGTAGAAACACGCCCGATTACAGTGGTGTGTGTACTTTTCCCCTAGGCCATTCCAGTTATTGGTTTCGAGTATCAGACCAGCGAAAATTTTGTGGTTTCTCAAGCATTCCTTAACTTCGAACTCCCATATCTCGCGAACGAATTGACGAACTCCAGAAATTCCTGTTGCATCGGAAAGTAGAAACTCGCCCCATTACAATGGTGTGTGTACTTTTCCCCTAGGCCACTCCAGTTATTGGTTTCGAGTATCAGACCAGCGAAAATTGTGATGGTTTCTCAACATTTCCTTAACTTCAAACTCCCATATCTCGCGAACGAATTGACGAACTCGAGAAATTCTTGTTGCATCTGAAAGTAGATACTCGCCCGATTACAGAGGTATGTGCATTTTTGCCCTAGGCCATAGTAGTTATTGGTTTCGAGTATCTGAGTTGCGAAAATTTTGGTGGTTTCTCAACCATTCCTTAATTTCAAACTCCCATATCTCGCGAACGGATTGACGAACTCGCGAAATTCCTGTTGCATCTGAAAGTAGAAACTCGCCCCATTACAATGGTATGTGTACTTTTCCCCTAGGCCATTCCAGTTATTGGTTTCGAGTTTCAGACTTGCGAAAATTTTGATGGTTTCTCAACCATTCCTTAATTTCAAACTCCCATATCTCGGGAACGGATAGACGATCTCGAGAAATTCCTGTTGCATCTGAAAGTAGAAACTCGCCCGATTACAACGGTATGTGTATTTTTCCCCTAGGCCTTTGTAGTTATTGGTTTCGGGAATCAGACTTGCGAAAATTTTGATGGATCCTCAAACATTCCTTAACTTCAAACTCCCATATCTCGCGAATGGATTGACGAACTAGAAAAATTCCTGTTGCATCTGAAAGTAGAAACACGCCCGATTACAATGGTGTGTGTACTTTTCCCCTAGGCCATAGTAGTTATTGGTTTCGAGTATCAGACTTGCGAAAATTTTGATGGTTGCTGAAGCGTTCCTTAACTTGAAACTCCCATATCTCGCGAACGGATTGACGAACTCGAGAAATTCCTGTTGCATCTGAAAGTAGAAACTCGCCCGATTACAATGGTGTGTGTACTTTTCCCCTAGGCCATAGTAGTTATTGTTTTCGATAATCAGACTTGCGAAAATTTTGATGGTTTCTCAACCATTCCTTCACTTCTAACTCCCATATCTGGCGAACGGATTGACGATCTCGAGAAATTCCTGTTGCATCTCAAAGTAGAAGCACACCCGATTACAGTGGTGTGTGTACTTTTCCCCTAGGCCATTCCAGTTATTGGTTTCGAGAATCAGACCAGCGAAAATTTTGATGGTCTCTCAACCATTCCTTAATTTCAAACTCCCACATCTCGGGAACGGATTGACGATCTCGAGAAATTCCTGTTGCATCTGAAAGTAGAAACTCGCCCGATTACAACGGTATGTGTACTTTTCCCCTAGGCCATAGTAGTTATTGGTTTCGAGTATCAGACTTGCGAAAATTTTGATGGTTTCTCAACCATTCCTTCACTTCTAACTACCATATCTGGCGAACGGATTGACGATCTCGAGAAATTCCTGTTCCATCTCAAAGTAGAAACACGGCCGATTACAGTGGTGTGTGTACTTTTCCCCTAGGCCATTCCAGTTATTGGTTTCGAGTATCAGACCAGCGAAAATTTTGAAGGTTTCTCAACCATTCCCTAACTTCAAACTCCCATATCTCGCGAACGGATTGACGAACTCAAGAAATTCCTGTTGCATCTGAAGGTAGAAACTCGCCGGAATACAGCGGTAAGTGTACTTTTCCCCTAGGCCATAGTATTTATTGGTTTCGATAATCAGACTTGCGATAATTTTGATGGTTTCTCAACCATTCCTTAACTTCGAACTCCCATATCTCGCGAACGGATTGACGAACTCGAGAAATTCCTGTTGCATCCGAAAGTAGAAACTCGCCCGATTACAACTGCATGTGTACTTTTCCCCTAGGCCATAGTAGTTATTGGTTTCGAGTATCAGACGTGTGAAAATTTTGATGGTTTCTCAAACGTTCCTTAACTTCAAACTCCCATATCTCGCGAACGGATTAACGAACTCGAGAAATTCCTATTGCATCTGAAAGTAGTAACACGCCCGATTACAGTGGTGTGTGTACTTTTCCCCTAGGCCATAGTAGTTATTGGTTTCGAGTATCAGACTTGCGAAAATTTTGATGGTTTCTCAAACATTCCTTAACTTCGAACTCCTATATCTCGCGAACGGATTCACCAACTCGAGAAATTCCTGTTGCATCTGAAAGTAGAAACTCGCACGATTACAACGGCATGTGTATTTTTCCCCTAGGCCTTTGTAGTTATTGGTTTCGGGAATCAGACTTGCGAAAATTTTGATGGTTTCTCAACCATTCCTTCACTTCTAACTCCCATATCTGGCGAACGGATTGACGATCTCGAGAAATTCCTGTTGCATCTCAAAGTAGAAAGACGCCCGATTACAGTGGTGTGTGTACTTTTCCCCTAGGCAATTCCAGTTATTGGTTTCGAGTATCAGACCAGCGAAAATTTTGTTGGTTTCTCAACCATTCCCTAACTTCAAACTCCCATATCTCGGGAACGGATTGACGATCTCGAGAAATTCCTGTTGCATCTGAAAGTAGAAACACGCCCGACTACAATGGTGTGTGTTCTTTTCCCCTAGGCCATAGTAGTTATTGGTTTCGAGTATCAGACATGCGAAAATTTTGATGGTTTCTCAACCATTCCTTTACTTCAATCTCCCATATCACGCGAACGGATTGACCAACTCGAGAAATTCCTATTGCATCTGAAAGCAGAAACTCGCCCGATTACAACGGTATGTGTATTTTTGCCCTTGGCCATAGTAGTTATTGTTTTCGAGTATCAGACTTGCGAAAATTTTGATGGTTTCCCAACCGTTCCTTAACTTCAAACTCCCATATCTCGCGAACGGATTCACGATCTCGAGAAATTCCTGTTGCATCTGAAAGTAGAAACTCGCCCGATTACAATGGTACGTGTATTTTTACCCTAGGCCTTTGTAGTTATTGGTTTCGGGAATCAGACTTGCGAAAATTTTGATGGTTTCTCAACCATTCCTTCACTTCTAACTCCCATATCTGGCGAACGGATTGACGATCTCGAGAAATTCATGTTGCATCTCAAAGTAGAAACACGCCCGATTACAGTGGTGTGTGTACTTTTCCCCTAGGCCATTCCAATTATTGGTTTCGAGAATCAGACCAGCGAAAATTTTGATGGTTTCTCAACCATTCCTTAATTTCAAACTCCCATATCTCGGGAACGGATTGACGATCTCGAGAAATTCCTGTTGCATCTGAAAGTAGAAACTCGCCGGAATACAGCGGTAAGTGTACTTTTCCCCTAGGCCATAGTAGTTATTGGTTTCGATTATCAGACTTGCGAAAATTTTGATGGTTTCTCAACGATTCCTTAACTTCGAACTCCCATATCTCGCGAACGGTTTGACGAACTCGAGAAATTCCTGTTGCATCTGAAAGTAGAAACTCGCCGGAATACAGCGGTAAGTGTACTTTTCCCCTAGGCCATAGTAGTTATTGGTTTCGATTATCAGACTTGCGAAAATTTTGATGGTTTCTCAACCATTCCTTAACTTCGAACTCCCATATCTCGCGAACGGATTCTCGAACTCGAGAAATTCCTATTGCATCTGAAAGTAGAAACTCGCCCGAATACAGCGGTAAGTGTACTTTTCCCCTAGGCCATAGTAGTTATTGGTTTCGAGAATCAGACCAGCGAAAATTTTGATGGTCTCTCAACCATTCCTTAATTTCAAACTCCCACATCTCGGGAACGGATTGACGATCTCGAGAAATTCCTGTTGCATCTGAAAGTAGAAACTCGCCCGATTACAACGGTATGTCTACTTTTCCCCTAGGCCGTAGTAGTTATTGGTTTCGAGTATCAGACTTGCGAAAATTTTAATGGTTTCTCAACCATTCCTTAACTTCTAACTCCCATATCTGGCGAACGGATTGACGATCTCGAGAAATTCCTGTTGCATCTCAAAGTACAAACACGCCCGATTACAGTGGTGTGTGTACTTTTCCCCTAGGCCATTCCAGTTATTAGTTTCGAGTATCAGACCAGCGAAAAATTTGATGGTTTCTCAACCATTCCCTAACTTCAAACTCCCATATCTCGCGAACGGTTTGACGAACTCGAGAAATTCCTGTTGCATCTGAAAGCAGAAACTCGCCGGAATACAGCGGTAAGTGTACTTTTCCCCTAGGCCATAGTAGTTATTGGTTTCGATTATCAGACTTGCGAAAATTTTGATGGTTTCTCAACCATTCCTTAACTTCGAACTCCCATATCTCGCGAACGGATTCTCGAACTCGAGAAATTCCTATTGCATCTGAAAGTAGAAACTCGCCCGAATACAGCGGTAAGTGTACTTTTCCCCTAGGCCATAGTAGTTATTGGTTTCGATTATCAGACTTGCGAAAATTTTGATGGTTTCTCAACCATTCCTTAACTTCGAACTCCCATATCTCGCGAACGGATTGACGAACTCGAGAAATTCCTGTTACATCCGAAAGTAGAAACTCGCACGATTACAACTGCATGTGTATTTTTCCCCTAGGCCTTTGTAGTTATTGGTTTCGAGAATCAGACCAGCGAAAATTTTGATGGTTTCTCAACCATTCCTTAATTTCAAACTCCCATATCTCGGGAACGGATTGACGATCTCGAGAAATTCCTGTTGCATCTGAAAGTAGAAACTCGCCGGAATACAGCGGTAAGTGTACTTTTCCCCTAGGCCATAGTAGTTATTGGTTTCGATTATCAGACTTGCGAAAATTTTGATGGTTTCTCAACGATTCCTTAACTTCGAACTCCCATATCTCGCGAACGGATTCACGAACTCGAGAAATTCCTATTGCATCTGAAAGTAGAAACTCGCCCGAATGCAGCGGTAAGTGTACTTTTCCCCTAGGCCATAGTAGTTATTGGTTTCGATTATCAGACTTGCGAAAATTTTGATGGTTTCTCAACCATTCCTTAACTTCGAACTCCCATATCTCGCGAACGGATTGACGAACTCGAGAAATTCCTGTTGCATCCGAAAGTAGAAACTCGCACGATTACAACTGCATGTGTATTTTTCCCATAGGCCTTTGTAGTTATTGGTTTCGGGAATCAGACTTGCGAAAATTTGGATGGTTTCTCAACCACTCCTTCACTTCTAACTCCCATATCTGGCGAACGGATTGACGATCTCGAGAAATTCCTGTTGCATCTCAAAGTAGAAACACGCCCGATTACAGTGGTGTGTGTACTTTTCCCCTAGGCCATTCCAGTTATTGGTTTCGAGTATCTGACCAGCGAAAATTTTGATGGTTTCTCAACCACTCCTTCACTTCTAACTCCCATATCTGGCGAACGGATTGACGATCTCGAGAAATTCCTGTTGCATCTCAAAGTAGAAACACGCCCGATTACAGTGGTGTGTGTACTTTTCCCCTAGGCCATTCCAGTTATTGGTTTCGAGTATCTGACCAGCGAAAATTTTGATGGTTTCTCAACCATTCCCTAACTTCAAACTCCCATATCTCAGGAACGGATTGACGATCTCGAGAAATTCCTGTTGCATCTGAAAGTAGAAACACGCCCGATTACAATGGTGTGTGTTCTTTTCCCCTAGGTCATAGTTGTTATTGGTTTCGAGTATCAGACACCCGAAAATTTTGATGGTTTCTCAACCATTCCTTTACTTCAATCTCCCATATCACGCGAACGGATTGACCAACTCGAGAAATTCCTATTGCATCTGAAAGCAGAAACTCGCCCGATTACAACGGTATGTGTATTTTTGCCCTAGGCCATAGTAGTTATTGGTTTCGAGTATCAGACTTACGAAAATTTTGATGGTTTCTCAACCATTCCTTAACTTCGAACTCCTATATCTCGCGAACGGATTCACGAACTCGAGAAATTCCTGTTGCATCTGAAAGTAGAAACTCGCACGATTACAACGGCATGTGTATTTTTCCCCTAGGCCTTTGTAGTTATTGGTTTCGGGAATCAGACTTGCGAAAATTTTGATGGTTGCTCAAGCGTTCCTTAACTTCAAACTCCCATATCTCGCGAACGGATTGACGAACTCGAGAAATTCCTGTTGCATCCGAAAGTAGAAACTCGCACGATTACAAATGCATGTGTATTTTTCCCCTAGGCCTTTGTAGTTATTGGTTTCGGGAATCAGACTTGCGAAAATTTTGATGGTTTCTCAACCATTCCTTCACTTCTAACTCCCATATCTGGCGAACGGATTGACGATCTCGAGAAACTCCTGTTGCATCTCAAAGTAGAAACACGCCCGATTACAGTGGTGTGTGTACTTTTCCCCTAGGCCATTCCAGTTATTGGTTTCGAGAATCAGACCAGCGAAACTTTGATGGTTTCTCAACCATTCCTTAATTTCAAACTCCCATATCTCGGGAACGGATTGACGATCTCGGGAAATTCCTGTTGCATCTGAAAGTAGAAACTCGCCCGATTACAACGGTATGTGTATTTTTCCCCTAGGCCTTTGTAGTTATTGGTTTCGGGAATCAGACTTGCAAAAATTTTGATGGTTCCTCAAACATTCCTTAACTTCAAACTCCCATATCTCGCGAATGGATTGACGAACTCGAGAAATTCCTGTTGCATCTGAAAGTAGAAACTCGCCCGATTACAATGGTGTGTGTACTTTTCCCCTAGGCCATAGTAGTTATTGGTTTCGAGTATCAGACTTGCGAAAATTTTGATGGTTGCTCAAGCGTTCCTTAACTTTAAACTCCCATATCTCGCGAACGGATTGACGAACTCGAGAAATTCCTGTTGCATCTGAAAGTAGAAACTCGCCCGATTACAATGGTGTGTGTACATTTCCCCTAGGCCATAGTAGTTATTGTTTTCGATTATCAGACTGGCGAAAATTTTGATGGTTTCTCAACCATTCCTTAACTTCGAACTCCCATATCTGGCGAACGGATTGACGATCTCGAGAAATTCCTGTTCCATCTGAAAGTAGAAACTCGCCGGAATACAGCGGTAAGTGTACTTTTCCCCTAGGCCATAGTAGTTATTGGTTTCCATTATCAGACTTGCGAAAATTTTGATGGTTTCTCAACCATTCCTTAACTTCGAACTCCCATATCTCGCGAACGGATTGACGAACTCGAGAAATTCCTGTTGCATCCGAAAGTAGAAACTCGCCCGATTACAACTGCATGTGTATTTATCCCCTAGGCCTTTGTAGTTATTGGTTTCGGGAATCAGCCATGCTAAAATTTTGATGGTTTCTCAACCATTCCTTCACTCCTAACTCCCATATCTGGCGAACGGATTGACGATCTCGAGAAACTCCTGTTGCATCTCAAAGTAGAAACACGCCCGATTACAGTGGTGTGTGTACTTTTCCCCTAGGCCATTCCAGTTATTGTTTTCGAGAATCAGACCAGCGAAACTTTGATGGTTTCTCAACCATTCCTTAATTTCAAACTCCCATATCTCGGGAACGGATTGACGATCTCGAGAAATTCCTGTTGCATCTGAAAGTAGAAACTCGCCCGATTACAACGGTATGTGTATTTTTCCCCTAGGCCTTTGTAGTTATTGGTTTCGGGAATCAGACTTGCAAAAATTTTGATGGTTCCTCAAACATTCCTTAACTTCAAACTCCCATATCTCGCGAATGGATTGACGAACTCGAGAAACTCCTGTTGCATCTCAAAGTAGAAACACGCCCGATTACAGTGGTGTGTGTACTTTTCCCCTAGGCCATTCCAGTTATTGGTTTCGAGTATCAGACCAGCGAAAATTTTGATGGTTTCTCAACCATTCCCTAACTTCAAACTCCCATATCTCGCGAACGGATGGACGAACTCGAGAAATTCCTGTTGCATCTGAAAGTAGAAACTCGCCGGAATACAGCAGTAGGTGTACTTTTCCCCTAGGCCATGGTAGTTATTGGTTTCGGGAATCAGACTTGCAAAAATTTTGATGGTTCCTCAAACATTCCTTAACTTCAAACTCCCATATCTCGCGAATGGATTGACGAACTCGAGAAACTCCTGTTGCATCTCAAAGTAGAAACACGCCCGATTACAGTGGTGTGTGTACTTTTCCCCTAGGCCATTCCAGTTATTGGTTTCGAGTATCAGACCAGCGAAAATTTTGATGGTTTCTCAACCATTCCCTAACTTCAAACTCCCATATCTCGCGAACGGATTGACGAACTCGAGAAATTCCTGTTGCAACTGAAAGTAGAAACTCGCCGGAATACAGCGGTAAGTGTACTTTTCCCCTAGGCCATGGTAGTTATTGGTTTCGATTATCAGACTTGCGAAAATTTTGATGGTTTCTCAACCATTCCTTAACTTCGAACTCCCATATCTCGCGAACGGATTCACGAACTCGAGAAATTCCTATTGCATCTGAAAGTAGAAACTCGCACGTTTACAACGTCATGGGTATTTTTCCCCTAGGCCTTTGTAGTTATTGGTTTCGGGAATCAGACTTGCGAAAATTTTGATGGTTTCTCAACCATTCCTTCACTCCTAACTCCCATATCTGGCGAACGGATTGACGATCTCGAGAAACTCCTGTTGCATCTCAAAGTAGAAACACGCCCGATTACAGTGGTGTGTGTACCTTTCCCCTAGGCCATTCCAGTTATTGGTTTCGAGTATCAGACCAGCGATAATTTTGATGGTTTCTCAACCATTCCTTAACTTCAAACTCCCATATCTCGCGAACGAATTGACGAACACGACAAATTCTTGTTGCATCTGAAAGAAGAAACTCGCCCGATTACAGCGGTGTGTGTATTTTTGCCCTAGGCCATAGTAGTTATTGGTTTCGAGTATCAGACTTGCGAAAATTTTGATGGTTGCTCAAGCGTTCCTTAACTTTAAACTCCCATATCTCGCGAACGGATTGACGAACTCGAGAAATTCCTGTTGCATCTGAAAGTAGAAACTCGCCCGATTACAATGGTGTGTGTACATTTCCCCTAGGCCATAGTAGTTATTGTTTTCGATTATCAGACTGGCGAAAATTTTGATGGTTTCTCAACCATTCCTTAACTTCGAACTCCCATATCTGGCGAACGGATTGACGATCTCGAGAAATTCCTGTTGCATCTGAAAGTAGAAACTCGCCGGAATACAGCGGTAAGTGTACTTTTCCCCTAGGCCATAGTAGTTATTGGTTTCCATTATCAGACTTGCGAAAATTTTGATGGTTTCTCAACCATTCTTTAACTTCGAACTCCCATATCTCGCGAACGGATTGACGAACTCGAGAAATTCCTGTTGCATCCGAAAGTAGAAACTCGCCCGATTACAACGGTATGTGTATTTTTCCCCTAGGCCTTTGTAGTTATTGGTTTCGGGAATCAGACTTGCAAAAATTTTGATGGTTCCTCAAACATTCCTTAACTTCAAACTCCCATATCTCGCGAATGGATTGACGAACTCGAGAAACTCCTGTTGCATCTCAAAGTAGAAACACGCCCGATTACAACGGTATGTGTATTTTTCCCCTAGGCCTTTGTAGTTATTGGTTTCGAGTATCAGACCAGCGAAAATTTTGATGGTTTCTCAACCATTCCCTAACTTCAAACTCCCATATCTCGCGAACGGATTGACGAACTCGAGAAATTCCTGTTGCATCTGAAAGTAGAAACTCGCCGGAATACAGCGGTAAGTGTACTTTTCCCCTAGGCCATGGTAGTTATTGGTTTCGATTATCAGACTTGCGAAAATTTTGATGGTTTCTCAACCATTCCATAATTTCAAACTCCCATATCTCGCGAACGAATTGACGAACTCGAGAAATTCCTGTTGCATCTGAAAGTAGAAACTCGCCCGAATACAGCGGTAAGTGTGCTTTTCCCCTAGGGCATTCCAGTTATTGGTTTCGAGTATCAGACCAGCGAAATTTTTCATGGTTTCTCAACCATTCCTTAATTTCAAACTCCCATATCTCACGAACGATTTGACGAACTCGAGAAATTCCTGTTGCATCGGAAAGAAGAAACTCGCCCTATTACAATGGTGTGTGCACTTTTCCCCTAGGCCATTCCAGTTATTGATTTCGAGTATCAGACCTGCGAAATTTTTGATGGTTTCTCAACCATTCCTTAATTTCAAACTCCCATATCTCGCGAACGGATTGACGAACTCGAGAAATTCCTGTTGCATCTGAAAGTAGAAACTCACACGATTGCAACGGCAAGTGTATTTCTCCCCTAGGCGTTTGTAGTTATTGGTTTCGGGAATCAGACTTGCGAAAATTTTGATGGTTACTCAACCATTCCTTTACTTCAAACTGCCATATGACGCGAACGGATTGACGAACTCGAGAAATTCCTATTGCATCTGAAAGCAGAAACTCGCCCGATTCCAACGGTATGTGTATTTTTGCCCTAGGCCATAGTAGTTTTTGGTTTCGGGTATCAGACTTGCAAAAATTTTGATGGTTTCTCAACCGTTCCTTAACTTCAAACTCCGATATCTCGCGAACGGATTCACGATCTCGAGAAATTCCTGTTGCATCTGAAGGTAGAAACTCACACGATTGCAACGGCATGTGTATTTTTCCCCTAGGCCTTTGTAGTTATTGGTTTCGGGAATCAGACTTGCGAAAATTTTGATGGTTTCTCAACCATTCCTTAAATTATAACTCCCATATCTCGCGAACGGATTGACGAACTCGAGAAATTCCTGTTGCATCTGAAAGTAGAAACACGCCCGATTACAGTGGTGTGTGTACTTTTCCCCTAGGCCATTCCAGTTATTGGTTTCGAGTATCAGACCAGCGAAAATTTTGATGGTTTCTCAACCATTCCTTAACTTCAAACTCCCATATCTCGCGAACGGATTGACGAACTCGAGAAATTCCTGTTCCATCTGAAAGTAGAAACTCGCACGATTACAACGGTATGTGTATTTTTCCCCCAGGCCTTTGTAGTTATTGGTTTCGGGAATCAGACTTGCGAAAATTTTGATGGTTTCTCAACCATTCCTTAAATTATAACTCCCATATCTCGCGAACGGATTGACGAACTCGAGAAATTCCTATTGCATCTGAAAGTAGAAACTCGCCCGATTACAACGGTATGTGTATTTTTCCCCTAGGCCTTTGTAGTTATTGGTTTCGGGAATCAGACTTGCGAAAATTTTGATGGTTCCTCAAACATTCCTTAACTTCAAACTCCCATATCTCGCGAATGGATTGACGAACTCGAGAAATTCCTGTTGCATCTGAAAGTTGAAACTCGCCCGATTACAATGGTGTGTGTACTTTTTCCCTAGGCCATAGTAGTTATTGGTTTCGAGTATCAGACTTGCGAAAATTTTGATGGTTGCTCAAGCGTTCCTTAACTTCAAACTCACATATCTCGCGAACGGATTGACGAACTCGAGAAATTCCTGTTGCATCTGAAAGTAGAAACACGCCCGATTACAATGGTGTGTGTTCTTTTCCCCTAGGCCACAGTAATTATTGGTTTCGAGTATCAGACTTGCGAAAATTTTGATGGTTACCCAAGCGTTCCTTAACTTCAAACTCCCATATCTCGCGAACGGATTCACGAACTCGAGAAATTCCTGTTGCATCCGAAAGTAGAAACTCGCACGATTACAATTGCATGTGTATTTCTCCCCTAGGGCTTTGTAGCTATTGGTTTCGGGAATCAGACTTGCGAAAATTTTGATGGTTTCTCAACCATTCCTTAATTTCAAACTCCCATATCTCGGGAACGGATTGACGATCTCGAGAAACTCCTGTTGCATCTGAAAGTAGAGACACGCCCGATTACAGTGGTGTGTGTACTTTTCCCCTAGGCCATTCCAGTTATTGGTTTCGAGTATCAGACCAGCTAAAATTTTGATGGTTTCTCAACCATTCCTTAATTTCAAACTCCCATATCTCGCGAACGGATTGACGATCTCGAGAAATTGCTGTTGCATCTGAAAGTAGAAACTCGCCCGATTACAATGGTGAGTGTACTTTTCCCCTGGGCCATAGTAGTTATTGGTTTCGATTATCAGACTTGCGAAAATTTTGATGGTTACTCAACCATTCCTCAAATTCAAACTCCCATATCTCGCGAACGGATTGACGAACTCGAGAAAATCTTGTTGCATCTGAAAGCAGAAGCTCGCCCGATTACAACGGTATGTGCATTTTAGCCCTCGGCCATAGTAGTTATTGGTATCGAGTATCAGAGTTGCGAAAATTTTGATGGTTTCTCAACCATTCCTTAATTTCAAACTCCCATATCTCGCGAACTGATTGACGAACTCGAGAAATTCCTGTTGCATCTGAAAGCAGAAACTCGCCCGATTACAGCGGTGTGTGTATTTTTGCCCTAGGCCATAGTAGTTATTGGTTTCGAGTATCAGACTTGCGAGAATTTTGATGGTTTCTCAACCATTCCTTAACTTCAAACTCCCATATCTCGCGAACGAATTGACGAACACGAGAAATTCTTGTTGCATCTGAAAGAAGAAACTCGCCCGATTACAGCGGTGTGTGTATTTTTGCCCTAGGCCATAATAGTTATTGGTTTCGAGTATCAGACATGCGAAATTTTTTATGGTTTCTCAACCATTCCTTAACTTCAAACTCCCATATCTCGCGAACGGAGAGACGAACTCGAGAAATTCCTGTTTCATCTGAAAGTAGAAATTCGCCCGATTACAACGGTATGTGTATTTTTCCCCTAGGCCATTGTAGTTATTCGTTTCGAGTATCAGACATGCGAAAATTTTGATGGTTTCTCAACCATTCCTTAATTTCAAACTCCCATATCTCGCGAACGAATTGACGAACTCGAGAAATTCCTGTTGCATCGGAAAGTAGATACTCGCCCCATTACAATGGTATGTGTACTTTTCCCCTAGGCCATTCCAGTTATTGGTTTCGAGTATCAGACCAGCGAAAATTTTGAAGGTTTCTCAACCATTCCTTAACTTCAAACTCCCATATCTCGCGAACGAATGGACGAACACGAGAAATTCTTGTTGCATCTGAAAGAAGAAACTCGCTCGATTACAGCGGTGTGTGTATTCTTGCCCTAGGCCATAATAGTTATTGGTTTCGAGTATTTGAGTTGCGAAAATTTTGATGGTTTCTCAAACGTTCCTTAACTTCAAACTCCCATATCTCGCGAACGGATTGACGATCTCGAGAAATTCCTATTGCATCTGAAAGTAGTAACTCGCCCGATTACAACGGTATGTGTATTTTCCCCTAGGCCACTCCAGTTATTGGTTTCGCGTATCAGACCAGCGAAAATTTTGATGGTTTCTCAATCATTCCTCAACTTCAAACTCCCATATCTCGCGAACGGATTGACGAACTCGAGAAATTCCTGTTGCATCCGAAAGTAGAAACTCGCACGATTACAACTGCATGTGTATTTTTTCCCTAGGCCTTTGTAGTTATTGGTTTCGGGAATCAGACTTGCGAAAATTTTGATGGATTCTCAACCATTCCTTCACTTCTAACTCCCATATCTGGCGAACGGATTGACGATCTCGAGAAATTCCTGTTGCATCTGAAAGTAGAAACTCGCCCGATTACAAAGGTATGTGTATTTTTCCCCTAGGCCTTTGTAGTTATTGGTTTCGGGAATCAGACTTGCGAAAATTTTGATAGTTCCTCAAACATTCCTTAACTTCAAACTCCCATATCTCGCGACTGGTTTGACGAGCTCGAGAAATTCCTGTTGCATCTGAAAGTAGAAACTCGCCCGATTACAACAGTATGTGTATTTTTCCCCTAGGCCTTTGTAGTTATTGGTTTCGGGAATCTGACTTGCGAAAATTTTGATGGTTGCTCAGGCGTTCCTTAACTTCAAACTCCCATATCTCGCGAACGGATTGACGAACTCGAGAAATTCCTGTTGCGTCTGAAAGTAGAAACTCGCCTGAATACAATGGTGGGTGTACTTTTCCCCTAGGCCATAGTAGTTATTGGTTTCGATTATCAGACTTGCGAAAATTTTGATGGTTTCTCAACCATTCCTTAACTTCGAACTCTTATATCTCGCGAACGGATTCACGAACTCGAGAAATTCGTGTTGCATCTGAAGGTAGAAACTCGCAAGATTACAACGGCACGCGTATTTTTCCCCTAGGCCTTTGTAGTTATTGGTTTCGGGAATCAGACTTGCGAATCTTTTGATGGTTTCTCAACCATTCCATTACTTCAAACTCCCATATCACGCGAACGGATTGACGAACTCGAGAAATTCCTATTGCATCTGAAAGCAGAAACTCGCACGATTACAACTGCATGTGTATTTTTTCCCTAGGCCACTCCAGTTATTGGTTTCGCGTATCAGACCAGCGAAAATTTTGATGGTTTCTCAATCATTCCTCAACTTCAAACTCGCATATCTCGCGAACGGATTCACGATCTCGAGAAATTCCTGTTGCATCTTAAAGTAGAAACTCGCACGATTACAACGGCATGTGTATTTTTCCCGTAGGCCTTTGTAGTTATTGGTTTCGGGAATCAGACTTGCGAAAATTTTCATGGTTTCTCAACCATTCCTTAACCTCTAACTCCCGTATCTCGCGAACGGATTGACGATCTCGAGAAATTCCTGTTGCATCTGAAAGTAGAAACACGCCCGATTACAGTGGTGTGTGTACTTTTCCCCTAGGCCACTCGAGTTATTGGTTTCGAGTAACAGACCAGCGATAATTTTGATGGTTTCTCAACCATTCCTTATATTCAAAGTCCCATATCTCGCGAACGGATTGACGAAATTGAGAAATTCCTGTTGCATCTGAAAGTAGAAGCTCGCCCGATTACAGCGGTATGTGTATTTTAGCCCTCGGCCATGGTAGTTATTGGTTTGGAGTATCCGAGTTGCGAAAATTTTGATGGTTGCTCAACCATTCCTTAAATTCAAACTCCCATATCTCGCGAACGGAATGACGAACTCGAGAAATTCCTCTTGCATCTGAAAGTAGAAACTCGCCCGATTACAGCGGTATGTGTATTTTTGCCCTAGGCCATAGTAGTTATTGGTTTCGAGTATCAGGGTTGCGAATATTTTGATGGTTTCTCCTCCATTCCTTAACTTCAAACTCCCATATCTCGCGACTGGTTTGACGAGCTCGAGAAATTCCTGTTGCATCTGAAAGTAGAAACTCGCCCGATTACAACAGTATGTGTATTTTTCCCCTAGGCCTTTGTAGTTATTGGTTTCGGGAATCAGACTTGCGAAAATTTTGATGGTTGCTCAGGCGTTCCTTAACTTCAAACTCCCATATCTCGCGAACGGATTGACGAACTCGAGAAATTCCTGTTGCGTCTGAAAGTAGAAACTCGCCTGAATACAATGGTGGGTGTACTTTTCCCCTAGGCCATAGTAGTTATTGGTTTCGATTATCAGACTTGCGAAAATTTTGATGGTTTCTCAACCATTCCTTAACTTCGAACTCCTATATCTCGCGAACGGATTCACGAACTCGAGAAATTCGTGTTGCATCTGAAGGTAGAAACTCGCAAGATTACAACGGCACGCGTATTTTTCCCCTAGGCCTTTGTAGTTATTGGTTTCGGGAATCAGACTTGCGAATCTTTTGATGGTTTCTCAACCATTCCATTACTTCAAACTCCCATATCACGCGAACGGATTGACGAACTCGAGAAATTCCTATTGCATCTGAAAGCAGAAACTCGCACGATTACAACTGCATGTGTATTTTTTCCCTAGGCCTTTGTAGTTATTGGTTTCGGGAATCAGACTTGCGAAAATTTTGATAGTTCCTCAAACATTCCTTAACTTCAAACTCCCATATCTCGCGACTGGTTTGACGAGCTCGAGAAATTCCTGTTGCATCTGAAAGTAGAAACTCGCCCGATTACAACAGTATGTGTATTTTTCCCCTAGGCCTTTGTAGTTATTGGTTTCGGGAATCAGACTTGCGAAAATTTTGATGGTTGCTCAGGCGTTCCTTAACTTCAAACTCCCATATCTCGCGAACGGATTGACGAACTCGAGAAATTCCTGTTGCGTCTGAAAGTAGAAACTCGCCTGAATACAATGGTGGGTGTACTTTTCCCCTAGGCCATAGTAGTTATTGGTTTCGATTATCAGACTTGCGAAAATTTTGATGGTTTCTCAACCATTCCTTAACTTCGAACTCCTATATCTCGCGAACGGATTCACGAACTCGAGAAATTCGTGTTGCATCTGAAGGTAGAAACTCGCAAGATTACAACGGCACGCGTATTTTTCCCCTAGGCCTTTGTAGTTATTGGTTTCGGGAATCAGACTTGCGAATCTTTTGATGGTTTCTCAACCATTCGATTACTTCAAACTCCCATATCACGCGAACGGATTGACGAACTCGAGAAATTCCTATTGCATCTGAAAGCAGAAACTCGCACGATTACAACTGCATGTGTATTTTTTCCCTAGGCCTTTGTAGTTATTGGTTTCGGGAATCAGACTTGCGAAAATTTTGATGGATTCTCAACCATTCCTTCACTTCTAACTCCCATATCTGGCGAACGGATTGACGATCTCGAGAAATTCCTGTTGCATCTGAAAGTTGAAACTCGCCCGATTACAACGGTATGTGTATTTTTCCCCTAGGCCTTTGTAGTTATTGGTTTCGGGAATCAGACTTGCGAAAATTTTGATGGTTGCTCAAGCGTTCCTTAACTTCAAACTCCCATATATCGCGAACGGATTGACGAACTCGAGAAATTCCTGTTGCATCTGAAAGTAGAAACTCGCCCGATTACTATGGTGTGTGTACCTTTCCCCTAGGCCTTTGTAGTTATTGGTTTCGGGAATCAGACTTGCGAAAATTTTGATGGTTTCTCAACCATTCCTTAATTTCAAACTCCCATATCTCGGGAACGGATTGACGGTCTCGAGGAATTCCTGTTGCATCTGAAAGTAGAAACACGCCCGATTACAATGGTGTGTTTTCTTTTCCCCTAGGCCATAGTAGTTATTGGTTTCGAGTATCAGATTTGCGAAAATTTTGATGGTTGCTCAAGCGTTCCTTAACTTCAAACTCCCATATCTCGCGAACGGATTGACGAACTCGAGAAATTCCTGTTGCATCCGAAAGTAGAAACTCGCCCGATTACTATGGTGTGTGTACCTTTCCCCTAGGCCTTTGTAGTTATTGGTTTCGGGAATCAGACTTGCGAAAATTTTGATGGTTTCTCAACCATTCCTTAATTTCAAACTCCCATATCTCGGGAACGGGTTGACGGTCTCGAGGAATTCCTGTTGCATCTGAAAGTAGAAACACGCCCGATTACAATGGTGTGTTTTCTTTTCCCCTAGGCCATAGTAGTTATTGGTTTCGAGTATCTGACTTGCGAAAATTTTGATGGTTGCTCAAGCGTTCCTTAACTTCAAACTCCCATATCTCGAGAACGGATTGACGAACTCGAGAAATTCCTGTTGCACCTGAAAGCAGAAACTCGCCCGATTACAATGGTGTGTCTATTTTTGCCCTAGGCCATTCAAGTTATTGGTTTCGAGTATCAGACCAGCGAAAATTTTGATGGTTTCTCAACCATTCCTTAACTTCAAACTCCCATATCTCGAGAACGGATTGACGAACTCGAGAATTTCCTGTTGCACCTGAAAGCAGAAACTCGCCCGATTACAGCGGTGTGTGTATTTTTGCCCTAGTTCATAGTTGTTATTGGTTTCGAGTATCAGACTTGCGAAAATTTTGATGGTTTCTCAAACGTTCCTTAACTTCAAACTCCCATATCTCGCGAACGGATTGACGAACTCGAGAAATTCCTATTGCATCTGAAAGTAGTAACTCGCCCGATTACAACGGTATGTGTATTTTCCCCTAGGCCTTTGTAGTTATTGGTTTCGGAAATCAGACTTGCGAAAATTTTGATGGTTCCTCAAACATTCCTTAATTTCAAACTCCCATATCTCGGGAACGGATTGACGATCTCGAGGAATTCCTGTTGCATCCGAAAGTAGAAACTCGCACGATTACAAATGCAAGTGTATTTTTCCCCTAGGCCTTTGTAGTTATTGGTTTCGGGAATCAGACTTGCGAAAATTTTGATGGTTCCTCAAACATTCCTTAACTTCAAACTCCCATATCTCGCGAATGGATTGACGAGCTCGAGAAATTCCTGTTGCATCTGAAAGTAGAAACACGCCCGATTACAATGGTGTGTGTACTTTTCCCCTAGGCCATAGTAGTTATTGGTTTCGAGTATCGGACTTGCGAAAATTTAGATGGTTTCTCAACCATTCCTTAGCTTCGAACTCCTATATCGCGCGTACGGATTCACGAACTCGAGAAAATCCTGTTGCATGTGAAAGTAGAAACACGCCCGATTACAATGGTGTGTGTTCTTTTCCCCTAGGCCATAGTAGTTATTGGTTTCGAGTATCAGACTTGCGAAAATTTTGATGGTTGCTCAAGCGTTCCTTAACTTCAAACTCCCATATCTCGCGAACGGATTGACGAACTCGAGAAATTCCTGTTGCATCTGAAAATAGAAACTCGCACGATTACAACGGTATGTGTATTTTTCCCCTAGGCCTTTGTAGTTATTGGTTTCGGGAATCAGACTTGCGAAAATTTTGATGGTTTCTCAACCATTCCTTGACTTCAAACTCCCATATCTCGCGAACGGATTGACGAACTCGAGAAATTCCTGTTGCATCTGAAAGTAGAAACTCGCCCGATTACAGCGGTGTGTGTATTTTTGCCCTAGGCCATAGTAGTTATTGGTTTCGAGTATCAGACTTGCGAAAATTTTGATGGTTTCTCAACCATTCCTTAATTTCAAACTCCCATATCTCGCGAACGAATTGACGAACTCGAGAAATTCCAGTTGCATCTGAAAGTAGAAACACGCCCGATTACAATGGTGTGTGTACTTTTCCCCTAGGCCATAGTAGTTATTGGTTTCGAGTATCAGACTTGCGAAAATTTTGATGGTTTCTCAACCATTCCTTAATTTCAAACTCCCATATCTCGGGAACGGATTGACGATCTCGAGAAATTCCTGTTGCATCTGAAAGTAGAAACTCGCCCGATTACAACGGTATGTGTATTTTTCCCCTAGGCCTTTGTAGTTATTGGCTTCGGGAATCAGACTTGCGAAAATTTTGATGGTTCCTCAAACATTCCTTAACTTCAAACTCCCATATCTCGCGAATGGATTGACGAACTCGAAAAATTCCTGTTGCATCTGAAAGTAGAAACTCGCCCGATTACAATGGTGTGTGTACTTTTCCCATAGGCCATAGTAGTTATTGGTTTCGGGTATCAGACTTGCGAAAATTTTGATGGTATCTCAACCATTCCTTAACTTCGAACTCCTATATCTCGCGAACGGATTCACGAACTCGAGAAATTCCTGTTGCATCTGAAAGTAGAAACTCGCACGATTACAACGGCATGTGTATTTTTCCCCTAGGCCTTTGTAGTTATTGGTTTCGGGAATCAGACTTGCGAAAATTTTGATGATTTCTCAACCATTCCTTCACTTCTAACTCCCATATCTGGCGAACGGATTGACGACTTCGAGAAATTCCTGTTGCGTCTCAAAGTAGAAACACGTCCGATTACAGTGGTGTGTGTACTTTTCCCCTAGGCCATTCCAGTTATTGTTTTCGAGTATCAGACCAGCGAAAATTTTGATGGTTTCTCAACCATTCCCTAACTTAAAACTCCCATATCTCGCGAACGGATTGACGAACTCGAGAAATTCCTGTTGCATGTGAAAGTAGAACCACGCCCGATTACAATGGTGTGTGTTCTTTTCACCTAGGCCATAGTAGTTATTGGTTTCGAGTATCAGACTTGCGAAAATTTTGATGGTTGCTCAAGCGTTCCTTAACTTCAAACTCCCATATCTCGCGAACGGATTGACGAACTCGAGAAATTCCTGTTGCATCTGAAAGTAGAAACTCGCACGATTACAACGGTATGTGTATTTTTCCCCTAGGCCTTTATAGTTATTCGTTTCGGGAATCAGACTTGCGAAAATTTTGATGGTTTCTCAACCACTCCTTAAATTCTAACTCCCATATCTCGCGAACGGATTGACGAACTCGAGAAATTCTTGTTGCATCTGAAAGCAGAAACTCGCCCGATTACAGCGGTGTGTGTATTTTTGCCCTAGGCCATAGTAGTTATTGTTTTCAAGTATCAGACTTGCGAAAATTTTGATGGTTTCTCAACCATTCCTTAACTTCGAACTCCTATATCTCGCGAACGGATTGACGAACTCGAGAAATTCCTGTTGCATCTGAAAGTAGAAACTCGCACGATTACAACGGTATGTGTATTTTTCCCCTAGGCCTTTATAGTTATTGGTTTCGGGAAACAGACTTGCGAAAATTTTGATGGTTTCTCAACCACTCCTTAAATTCTAACTCCCATATCTCGCGAACGGATTGACGAACTCGAGAAATTCCTGTTGCATCTCAAAGTAGAAACACGCCCGATTACAGTGGTGTGTGTACTTTTCCCCTAGGCCATTCCAGTTATTGGTTTCGAGAATCAGAGCAGCGAAACTTTGATGATTTCTCAACCATTCCTTAATTTCAAACTCCCATATCTCGGGAACGGATTGATGATCTCGAGAAATTCCTGTTGCATCTGAAAGTAGAAACTCGCCGGAATACAGCGGTAAGTGTACTTTTCCCCTAGGCCATGGTAGTTATTGCTTTCGATTATCAGACTTGCGAAAATTTTGATGGTTTCTCAACCATTCCTTAACTTCGAACTCCCATATCTCGCGAACGGATTCACGAACTCGAGAAATTCCTATTGCATCTGAAAGTAGAAACTCGCACGTTTACAACGGCATGTGTATTTTTCCCCTAGGCCATTCCAGTTATTGGTTTCGAGTGTCAGACCAGCGAAAATTTTGATGGTTTCTCAACCATTCCCTAACTTCAATCTCCCATATCTCGCGAACGGATTGACGAACTCGAGAAATTCCTGTTGCATCTGAAAGTAGAAACTCGCCGGAATACAGCGGTAAGTGTACTTTTCCCCTAGGCCATGGTAGTTATTGGTTTCGATTATCAGACTTGCGAAAATTTTGATGGTTTCTCAACCATTCCTTAACTTCGAACTCCCATACCTCGCGAACGGATTCACGAACTCGAGAAATTCTTATTGCATCTGAAAGTATAAACTCGCACGTTCACAACGGCATGTGTATTTTTCCCCTAGGCCTTTGTAGTTATTGGTTTCGGGAATCAGACTTGCGAAAATTTTGATGGTTTCTCAACCATTCCTTAATTTCAAACTCCCATATCTCGGGAACGGATTGACGATCTCGACAAATCCCTGTTGCATGTGAAAGTAGAAACACGCCAGATTACAATGGTGTGTGTTCTTTTCCCCTAGGCCATTCCAGTTATTGGTTTCGAGTATCAGACCAGCGAAAATTTTGAAGGTTTCTCAACCATTCCCTAACTTCAAACTCCCATATCTCGCGAACGGATTGACGAACTCAAGAAATTCCTGTTGCATCTGAAGGTAGAAACTCGCCCGAATACAGCGGTAAGTGTACTTTTCCCCTAGGCCATAGTAGTTATTGGTTTCGATTATCAGACTTGCGAAAATTTTGATGGTTTCTCAACCATTCCTTAACTTCGAACTCCCTTATCTCGCGAACGGATTGACGATCTCGAGAAATTCCTATTACATCTGAAAGTAGAAACACGCCCGATTACAATGGTGTGTGTATTTTTCCCCTAGGCCTTTGTAGTTATTGGTTTCGGGAATCAGACTTGCAAAAATTTTGATGGTTCCTCAAACATTCCTTAACTTCAAACTCCCATATCTCGCGAATGGATTGACGAACTCGAGAAATTCCTGTTGCATCTGAAAGTAGAAACTCGCCCGATTACAAAGGTGTGTGTACTTTTCCCCTAGGCCATAGTAGTTATTGGTTTCGAGTATCAGACTTGCGAAAATTTTGATGGTTGCTCAAGCGTTCCTTAACTTGAAACTCCCATATCTCGCGAACGGATTGACGAACTAGAGAAATTCCTGTTGCATCTGAAAGTAGAAACTCGCCCGATTACAATGGTGTGTGTATTTTTCCCCTAGGCCTTTGTAGTTATTGGTTTCGGGAATCAGACTTGCAAAAATTTTGATGGTTCCTCAAACATTCCTTAACTTCGAACTCCCATATCTGGCGACGGATTGACGATCTCGAGAAATTCCTGTTGCATCTGAAAGGAGAAACTCGGCGGAATACAGCGGTAAGTGTACTTTTCCCCTAGGCCATAGTAGTTATTGGTTTCGATTATCAGACTTGCGAAAATTTTGATGGTTTCTCAACCATTCCTTAACTTCGAACTCCCATATCTCGCGAACGGATTGACGAACTCGAGAAATTCCTGTAGCATCCGAAAGTAGAAACTCGCCCGATTACAACTGCATGTGTATTTTCCCCTAGGCCTTTGTAGTTATTGGTTTCGGGAATCAGCCTTGCGAAAATTTTGATGGTTTCTCAACCATTCCTTCACTTCTAACTCCCATATCTGGCGAACGGATTGACGATCTCGAGAAACTCCTGTTGCATCTCAAAGTAGAAACACGCCCGATTACAGTGGTGTGTGTACTTTTCCCCTAGGCCATTCCAGTTATTGATTTCGAGAATCAGAGCAGCGAAACTTTGATGGTTTCTCAACCATTCCTTAATTTCAAACTCCCATATCTCGGGAACGGATTGATGATTTCGAGAAATTCCTGTTGCATCTGAAAGTAGAAACTCGCCGGAATACAGCGGTAAGTGTACTTTTCCCCTAGGCCATGGTAGTTATTGGTTTCGATTATCAGACTTGCGAAAATTTTGATGGTTTCTCAACCATTCCTTAACTTCGAACTCCCATATCTCGCGAACGGATTCACGAACTCGAGAAATTCCTATTGCATCTGAAAGTAGAAACTCGCACGTTTACAACGGAATGTGTATTTTTCCCCTAGGCCATTCCAGTTATTGGTTTCGAGTGTCAGACCAGCGAAAATTTTGATGGTTTCTCAACCATTCCCTAACTTCAAACTCCCATATCTCGCGAACGGATTGACGAACTCGAGAAATTCCTGTTGCATCCGAAAGTAGAAACTCGCCCGATTACAACTGCATGTGTATTTTTCCCCTAGGCCTTTGTAGTTATTGGTTTCGGGAATCAGACTTGCTAAAATTTTGATGGTTTCTCAACCATTCCTTAATTTCAAACTCCCATATCTCGGGAACGGATTGACGATCTCGACAAATTCCTGTTGCATCTGAAAGTAGAAACTCGCCCGATTACAATGGTGTGTGTACTTTTCCCCTAGGCCATAGTAGTTATTGTTTTCGATTATCAGACTTGCGAAAATTTTGATGGTTTCTCAACCATTCCCTAACTTCAAACTCCCATATCTCGCGAACGGATTGACGATCTCGAGAAATTCCTGTTGCATCTGAAAGTAGAAACTCGCCGGAATACAGCGGTAAGTGTACTTTTCCCCTAGGCCATGGTAGTTATTGGTTTCGATTATCAGACTTGCGAAAATTTTGATGGTTTCTCAACCATTCCTTAACTTCGAACTCCCATATCTCGCGAACGGATTCACGAACTCGAGAATTTCCTATTGCATCTGAAAGTAGAAACTCGCACGTTTACAACGGAATGTGTATTTTTCCCCTAGGCCATTCCAGTTATTGGTTTCGAGTGTCAGACCAGCGAAAATTTTGATGGTTTCTCAACCATTCCCTAACTTCAAACTCCCATATCTCGCGAACGGATTGACGAACTCGAGAAATTCCTGTTGCATCCGAAAGTAGAAACTCGCCCGATTACAACTGCATGTGTATTTTTCCCCTAGGCCTTTGTAGTTATTGGTTTCGGGAATCAGACTTGCTAAAATTTTGATGGTTTCTCAACCATTCCTTAATTTCAAACACCCATATCTCGGGAACGGATTGACGATCTCGACAAATTCCTGTTGCATCTGAAGGTAGAAACTCGCCCGAATACAGCGGTAAGTGTACTTTTCCCCTAGGCCATAGTAGTTATTGGTTTCGATTATCAGACTTGCGAAAATTTTGATGGTTTCTCAACCATTCCTTAACTTCGAACTCCCATATCTCGCGAACGGATTCACGAACTCGAGAAATTCCTATTGCATCTGAAAGTAGAAACTCGCACGTTTACAACGGCATGTGTATTTTTCCCCTCAGCCATTCCAGTTATTGGTTTCGAGTGTCAGACCAGCGAAAATTTTGATGGTTTCTCAACCATTCCCTAACTTCAAACTCCCATATCTCGCGAACGGATTGACGAACTCGAGAAATTCCTGTTGCATCTGAAAGTAGAAACTCGCCGGAATACAGCGGTAAGTGTACTTTTCCCCTAGGGCATGGTAGTTATTGGTTTCGATTATCAGACTTGCGAAAATTTTGATGGTTTCTCAACCATTCCTTAACTTCGAACTCCCATATCTCGCGAACGGATTCACGAACTCGAGAAATTCCTATTGCATCTGAAAGTAGAAACTCGCACGTTTACAACGGCATGTGTATTTTTCCCCTAGGCCATTCCAGCTATTGGTTTCGAGTATCAGACCAGCGAAAATTTTGATGGTTTCTCAACCATTCCCTAACTTCAAACTCCCATATCTCGCGAACGGATTGACGAACTCGAGAAATTCCTGTTGCATCTGAAAGTAGAAACTCGCCGGAATACAGCGGTAAGTGTACTTTTCCCCTAGGCCATGGTAGTTATTGGTTTCGATTATCAGACTTGCGAAAATTTTGATGGTTTCTCAACCATTCCTTAACTTCGAACTCCCATATCTCGCGAACGGATTCACGAACTCGAGAAATTCCTACTACATCTGAAAGTAGAAACTCGCACGTTTACAGCGGCATGTGTATTTTTCCCCTAGGCCTTTGTAGTTATTGGTTTCGGGAATCAGACTTGCGAAAATTTTGATGGTTTCTCAACCATTCCTTAATTTCAAACTCCCATATCTCGGGAACGGATTGATGATCTCGAGAAACTCCAGTTGCATCTCAAAGTAGAAACACGCCCGATTACAATGGTGTGTGTACTTTTCCCCTAGGCCGTTCCAGTTATTGGTTTCGAGAATCAGACCAGCGAAACTTTGATGGTTTCTCAACCATTCCTTAACTTCAAACTCCCATATCTCGGGAACGGATTGACGATCTCGAGAAATTCCTGTTGCATCTGAAAGTAGAAACTCGCCCGATTACAACGGTATGTGTATTTTTCCCCTAGGCCTTTGTAGTTATTGGTTTCGGGAATCAGACTTGCAAAAATTTTGATGGTTCCTCAAACATTCCTTAACTTCAAACTCCCATATCTGGCGAATGGATTGACGAACTCGAGAAATTCCTGTTGCATCTGAAAGTAGAAACTCGCCCGATTACAATGGTGTGTGTACTTTTCCCCTAGGCCATAGTAGTTATTGGTTTCGAGTATCAGACTTGCGAAAATTTTGATGGTTGCTCAAGCGTTCCTTAACTTGAAACTCCCATATCTCGCGAACGGATTGACGAACTCGAGAAATTCCTGTTGCATCTGAAAGTAGAAACTCGCCCGATTACAATGGTGTGTATACTTTTCCCCTAGGCCATAGTAGTTATTGTTTTCGATTATCAGACTTGCGAAAATTTTGATGGTTTCTCAACCATTCCTTAACTTCGAACTCCCATATCTCGCGAACGGATTGACGAACTCGAGAAATTCCTGTTGCATCCGAAAGTAGAAACTCGCCCGATTACAACTGCATGTGTATTTTTCCCCTAGGCCTTTGTAGTTATTGGTTTCGGGAATCAGACTTGCGAAAATTTTGATGGTTTCTCAACCATTCCTTCACTTCTAACTCCCATATCTGGCGAACGGATTGACGATCTCGAGAAACTCCTGTTGCATCTCAAAGTAGAAACACGCCCGATTACAGTGGTGTGTGTACTTTTCCACTAGGCCATTCCAGTTATTGGTTTCGAGAATCAGACCAGCGAAACTTTGATGGTTTCTCAACCATTCCTTAATTTCAAACTCCCATATCTCGGGAACGGATTGACGATCTCGAGAAATTCCTGTTGCATCTGAAAGAAGAAACTCGCCCGATTACAACGGTATGTGTATTTTTCCCCTAGGCCTTTGTAGTTATTGGTTTCGGGAATCAGACTTGCAAAAATTTTGATGGTTCCTCAAACATTCCTTAACTTCAAACTCCCATATCTCGCGAATGGATTGACGAACTCGAGAAACTCCTGTTGCATCTCAAAGTAGAAACACGCCCGATTACAGTGGTGTGTGTACTTTTCCCCTAGGCCATTCCAGTTATAGGTTTCGAGTATCAGACAAGCGAAAATTTTGATGGTTTCTCAACCATTCCTTAACTTCGAACTCCCATATCTCGCGAACGGATTCACGAACTCGAGAATTTCCTATTGCATCTGAAAGTAGAAACTCGCCCGATTACAATGGTGTGTGTACTTTTCCCCTAGGCCATAGTAGTTATTGTTTTCGATTATCAGACTTGCGAAAATTTTGATGGTTTCTCAACCATTCCCTAACTTCAAACTCCCATATCTCGCGAACGGATTGACGATCTCGAGAAATTCCTGTTGCATCTGAAAGTAGAAACTCGCCGGAATACAGCGGTAAGTGTACTTTTCCCCTAGGCCATGGTAGTTATTGGTTTCGATTATCAGACTTGCGAAAATTTTGATGGTTTCTCAACCATTCCTTAACTTCGAACTCCCATATCTCGCGAACGGATTCACGAACTCGAGAATTTCCTATTGCATCTGAAAGTAGAAACTCGCACGTTTACAACGGAATGTGTATTTTTCCCCTAGGCCATTCCAGTTATTGGTTTCGAGTGTCAGACCAGCGAAAATTTTGATGGTTTCTCAACCATTCCCTAACTTCAAACTCCCATATCTCGCGAACGGATTGACGAACTCGAGAAATTCCTGTTGCATCCGAAAGTAGAAACTCGCCCGATTACAACTGCATGTGTATTTTTCCCCTAGGCCTTTGTAGTTATTGGTTTCGGGAATCAGACTTGCCAAAATTTTGATGGTTTCTCAACCATTCCTTAATTTCAAACTCCCATATCTCGGGAACGGATTGACGATCTCGACAAATTCCTGTTGCATCTGAAGGTAGAAACTCGCCCGAATAAAGCGGTAAGTGTACTTTTCCCCTAGGCCATAGTAGTTATTGGTTTCGATTATCAGACTTGCGAAAATTTTGATGGTTTCTCAACCATTCCTTAACTTCGAACTCCCATATCTCGCGAACGGATTCACGAACTCGAGAAATTCCTATTGCATCTGAAAGTAGAAACTCGCACGTTTACAACGGCATGTGTATTTTTCCCCTCAGCCATTCCAGTTATTGGTTTCGAGTGTCAGACCAGCGAAAATTTTGATGGTTTCTCAACCATTCCCTAACTTCAAACTCCCATATCTCGCGAACGGATTGACGAACTCGAGAAATTCCTGTTGCATCTGAAAGTAGAAACTCGCCGGAATACAGCGGTAAGTGTACTTTTCCCCTAGGGCATGGTAGTTATTGGTTTCGATTATCAGACTTGCGAAAATTTTGATGGTTTCTCAACCATTCCTTAACTTCGAACTCCCATATCTCGCGAACGGATTCACGAACTCGAGAAATTCCTATTGCATCTGAAAGTAGAAACTCGCACGTTTACAACGGCATGTGTATTTTTCCCCTAGGCCATTCCAGTTATTGGTTTCGAGTATCAGACCAGCGAAAATTTTGATGGTTTCTCAACCATTCCCTAACTTCAAACTCCCATATCTCGCGAACGGATTGACGAACTCGAGAAATTCCTGTTGCATCTGAAAGTAGAAACTCGCCGGAATACAGCGGTAAGTGTACTTTTCCCCTAGGCCATGGTAGTTATTGGTTTCGATTATCAGACTTGCGAAAATTTTGATGGTTTCTCAACCATTCCTTAACTTCGAACTCCCATATCTCGCGAACGGATTCACGAACTCGAGAAATTCCTACTACATCTGAAAGTAGAAACTCGCACGTTTACAACGGCATGTGTATTTTTCCCCTAGGCCTTTGTAGTTATTGGTTTCGGGAATCAGACTTGCGAAAATTTTGATGGTTTCTCAACCATTCCTTAATTTCAAACTCCCATATCTCGGGAACGGATTGATGATCTCGAGAAACTCCTGTTGCATCTCAAAGTAGAAACACGCCCGATTACAATGGTGTGTGTACTTTTCCCCTAGGCCGTTCCAGTTATTGGTTTCGAGAATCAGACCAGCGAAACTTTGATGGTTTCTCAACCATTCCTTAACTTCAAACTCCCATATCTCGGGAACGGATTGACGATCTCGAGAAATTCCTGTTGCATCTGAAAGTAGAAACTCGCCCGATTACAACGGTATGTGTATTTTTCCCCTAGGCCTTTGTAGTTATTGGTTTCGGGAATCAGACTTGCAAAAATTTTGATGGTTCCTCAAACATTCCTTAACTTCAAACTCCCATATCTGGCGAATGGATTGACGAACTCGAGAAATTCCTGTTGCATCTGAAAGTAGAAACTCGCCCGATTACAATGGTGTGTGTACTTTTCCCCTAGGCCATAGTAGTTATTGGTTTCGAGTATCAGACTTGCGAAAATTTTGATGGTTGCTCAAGCGTTCCTTAACTTGAAACTCCCATATCTCGCGAACGGATTGACGAACTCGAGAAATTCCTGTTGCATCTGAAAGTAGAAACTCGCCCGATTACAATGGTGTGTATACTTTTCCCCTAGGCCATAGTAGTTATTGTTTTCGATTATCAGACTTGCGAAAATTTTGATGGTTTCTCAACCATTCCTTAACTTCGAACTCCCATATCTCGCGAACGGATTGACGAACTCGAGAAATTCCTGTTGCATCCGAAAGTAGAAACTCGCCCGATTACAACTGCATGTGTATTTTTCCCCTAGGCCTTTGTAGTTATTGGTTTCGGGAATCAGACTTGCGAAAATTTTGATGGTTTCTCAACCATTCCTTCACTTCTAACTCCCATATCTGGCGAACGGATTGACGATCTCGAGAAACTCCTGTTGCATCTCAAAGTAGAAACACGCCCGATTACAGTGGTGTGTGTACTTTTCCACTAGGCCATTCCAGTTATTGGTTTCGAGAATCAGACCAGCGAAACTTTGATGGTTTCTCAACCATTCCTTAATTTCAAACTCCCATATCTCGGGAACGGATTGACGATCTCGAGAAATTCCTGTTGCATCTGAAAGAAGAAACTCGCCCGATTACAACGGTATGTGTATTTTTCCCCTAGGCCTTTGTAGTTATTGGTTTCGGGAATCAGACTTGCAAAAATTTTGATGGTTCCTCAAACATTCCTTAACTTCAAACTCCCATATCTCGCGAATGGATTGACGAACTCGAGAAACTCCTGTTGCATCTCAAAGTAGAAACACGCCCGATTACAGTGGTGTGTGTACTTTTCCCCTAGGCCATTCCAGTTATAGGTTTCGAGTATCAGACAAGCGAAAATTTTGATGGTTTCTCAACCATTCCCTAACTTCAAACTCCCATATCTCCCGAACGGATTGACGAACTCGAGAAATTCCTGTTGTATCTGAAAGTAGAAACTCGCCGGAATACAGCGGTAAGTGTACTTTTCCCCTAGGCCATGGTAGTTATTGGTTTCGGGAATCAGACTTGCAAAAATTTTGATGGTTCCTCAAACAGTCCTTAACTTCAAACTCCCATATCTCGCGAATGGATTGACGAACTCGAGAAACTCCTGTTGCATCTCAAAGTAGAAACACGCCCGATTACAGTGGTGTGTGTACTTTTCCCCTAGGCCATTCCAGTTATTGGTTTCGAGTATCAGACCAGCGAAAATTTTGATGGTTTCTCAACCATTCCCTAACTTCAAACTCCCATATCTCCCGAACGGATTGACGAACTCGAGAAATTCCTGTTGCATCCGAAAGTAGAAACTCGCCCGATTACAACTGCATGTGTATTTTTCCCCTAGGCCTTTGTAGTTATTGGTTTCGGGAATCAGACTTGCTAAAATTTTGATGGTTTCTCAACCATTCCTTAATTTCAAACTCCCATATCTCGGGAACGGATTGACGATCTCGACAAATTCCTGTTGCATCTGAAGGTAGAAACTCGCCCGAATAAAGCGGTAAGTGTACTTTTCCCCTAGGCCATAGTAGTTATTGGTTTCGATTATCAGACTTGCGAAAATTTTGATGGTTTCTCAACCATTCCTTAACTTCGAACTCCCATATCTCGCGAACGGATTCACGAACTCGAGAAATTCCTATTGCATCTGAAAGTAGAAACTCGCACGTTTACAACGGCATGTGTATTTTTCCCCTCAGGCATTCCAGTTATTGGTTTCGAGTGTCAGACCAGCGAAAATTTTGATGGTTTCTCAACCATTCCCTAACTTCAAACTCCCATATCTCGCGAACGGATTGACGAACTCGAGAAATTCCTGTTGCATCTGAAAGTAGAAACTCGCCGGAATACAGCGGTAAGTGTACTTTTCCCCTAGGGCATGGTAGTTATTGGTTTCGATTATCAGACTTGCGAAAATTTTGATGGTTTCTCAACCATTCCTTAACTTCGAACTCCCATATCTCGCGAACGGATTCACGAACTCGAGAAATTCCTATTGCATCTGAAAGTAGAAACTCGCACGTTTACAACGGCATGTGTATTTTTCCCCTAGGCCATTCCAGTTATTGGTTTCGAGTATCAGACCAGCGAAAATTTTGATGGTTTCTCAACCATTCCCTAACTTCAAACTCCCATATCTCGCGAACGGATTGACGAACTCGAGAAATTCCTGTTGCATCTGAAAGTAGAAACTCGCCGGAATACAGCGGTAAGTGTACTTTTCCCCTAGGCCATGGTAGTTATTGGTTTCGATTATCAGACTTGCGAAAATTTTGATGGTTTCTCAACCATTCCTTAACTTCGAACTCCCATATCTCGCGAACGGATTCACGAACTCGAGAAATTCCTACTACATCTGAAAGTAGAAACTCGCACGTTTACAACGGCATGTGTATTTTTCCCCTAGGCCTTTGTAGTTATTGGTTTCGGGAATCAGACTTGCGAAAATTTTGATGGTTTCTCAACCATTCCTTAATTTCAAACTCCCATATCTCGGGAACGGATTGATGATCTCGAGAAACTCCTGTTGCATCTCAAAGTAGAAACACGCCCGATTACAATGGTGTGTGTACTTTTCCCCTAGGCCGTTCCAGTTATTGGTTTCGAGAATCAGACCAGCGAAACTTTGATGGTTTCTCAACCATTCCTTAACTTCAAACTCCCATATCTCGGGAACGGATTGACGATCTCGAGAAATTCCTGTTGCATCTGAAAGTAGAAACTCGCCCGATTACAACGGTATGTGTATTTTTCCCCTAGGCCTTTGTAGTTATTGGTTTCGGGAATCAGACTTGCAAAAATTTTGATGGTTCCTCAAACATTCCTTAACTTCAAACTCCCATATCTGGCGAATGGATTGACGAACTCGAGAAATTCCTGTTGCATCTGAAAGTAGAAACTCGCCCGATTACAATGGTGTGTGTACTTTTCCCCTAGGCCATAGTAGTTATTGGTTTCGAGTATCAGACTTGCGAAAATTTTGATGGTTGCTCAAGCGTTCCTTAACTTGAAACTCCCATATCTCGCGAACGGATTGACGAACTCGAGAAATTCCTGTTGCATCTGAAAGTAGAAACTCGCCCGATTACAATGGTGTGTATACTTTTCCCCTAGGCCATAGTAGTTATTGTTTTCGATTATCAGACTTGCGAAAATTTTGATGGTTTCTCAACCATTCCTTAACTTCGAACTCCCATATCTCGCGAACGGATTGACGAACTCGAGAAATTCCTGTTGCATCCGAAAGTAGAAACTCGCCCGATTACAACTGCATGTGTATTTTTCCCCTAGGCCTTTGTAGTTATTGGTTTCGGGAATCAGACTTGCGAAAATTTTGATGGTTTCTCAACCATTCCTTCACTTCTAACTCCCATATCTGGCGAACGGATTGACGATCTCGAGAAACTCCTGTTGCATCTCAAAGTAGAAACACGCCCGATTACAGTGGTGTGTGTACTTTTCCACTAGGCCATTCCAGTTATTGGTTTCGAGAATCAGACCAGCGAAACTTTGATGGTTTCTCAACCATTCCTTAATTTCAAACTCCCATATCTCGGGAACGGATTGACGATCTCGAAGAAATTCCTGTTGCATCTGAAAGTAGAAACTCGCCGGAATACAGCGGTAAGTGTACTTTTCCCCTAGGCCATGGTAGTTATTGGTTTCGATTATCAGACTTTCGAAAATTTTGATGGTTTCTCATCCATTCCTTAACTTCGAACTCCCATATCTCGCGAACGGATTCACGAACTCGAGAAATTCCTATTGCATCTGAAAGTAGAAACACGCCCGATTACAGTGGTGTGTGTACTTTTCCCCTAGGCCATTCCAGTTATTGGTTTCGAGAATCAGAACAGCGAAACTTTGATGGTTTCTCAACCATTCCTTAATTTCAAACTCCCATATCTCGGGAACGGATTGACGATCTCGAGAAATTCCTGTTGCATCTGAAAGAAGAAACTCGCCCGATTACAACGGTATGTGTATTTTTCCCCTAGGCCTTTGTAGTTATTGGTTTCGGGAATCAGACTTGCAAAAATTTTGATGGTTCCTCAAACATTCCTTAACTTCAAACTCCCATATCTCGCGAATGGATTGACGAACTCGAGAAACTCCTGTTGCATCTCAAAGTAGAAACACGCCCGATTACAGTGGTGTGTGTACTTTTCCCCTAGGCCATTCCAGTTATTGGTTTCGAGTATCAGACCAGCGAAAATTTTGATGGTTTCTCAACCATTCCCTAACTTCAAACTCCCATATCTCCCGAACGGATTGACGAACTCGAGAAATTCCTGTTGTATCTGAAAGTAGAAACTCGCCGGAATACAGCGGTAAGTGTACTTTTCCCCTAGGCCATGGTAGTTATTGGTTTCGGGAATCAGACTTGCAAAAATTTTGATGGTTCCTCAAACAGTCCTTAACTTCAAACTCCCATATCTCGCGAATGGATTGACGAACTCGAGAAACTCCTGTTGCATCTCAAAGTAGAAACACGCCCGATTACAGTGGTGTGTGTACTTTTCCCCTAGGCCATTCCAGTTATTGGTTTCGAGTATCAGACCAGCGAAAATTTTGATGGTTTCTCAACCATTCCCTAACTTCAAACTCCCATATCTCGCGAACGGATTGACGAACTCGAGAAATTCCTGTTGCATCTGAAAGTAGAAACTCGCCGGAATACAGCGGTAAGTGTACTTTTCCCCTAGGCCATGGTAGTTATTGGTTTCGATTATCAGACTTTCGAAAATTTTGATGGTTTCTCAACCATTCCTTAACTTCGAACTCCCATATCTCGCGAACGGATTCACGAACTCGAGAAATTCCTATTGCATCTGAAAGTAGAAACTCGCACGTTTACAACGGCATGTGTATTTTTCCCCTAGGCCTTTGTAGTTATTGGTTTCGGGAATCAGACTTGCTAAAATTTTGATGGTTTCTCAACCATTCCTTAATTTCAAACTCCCATATCTCGGGAACGGATTGACGATCTCGACAAATTCCCGTTGCATCTGAAGGTAGAAACTCGCCCGAATACAGCGGTAAGTGTACTTTTCCCCTAGGCCATAGTAGTTATTGGTTTCGATTATCAGACTTGCGAAAATTTTGATGGTTTCTCAACCATTCCTTAACTTCGAACTCCCATATCTCGCGAACGGATTGACGAACTCGAGAAATTCCTGTTGCATCCGAAAGTAGAAACTCGCCCGATTACAACTGCATGTGTATTTTTCCCCTAGGCCTTTGTAGTTATTGGTTTCGGGAATCAGACTTGCGAAAATTTTGATGGTTTCTCAACCATTCCTTCACTTCTAACTCCCATATCTGGCGAACGGATTGACGATCTCGAGAAACTCCTGTTGCATCTCAAAGTAGAAACACGCCCGATTACAGTGGTGTGTGTACTTTTCCCCTAGGCCATTCCAGTTATTGGTTTCGAGAATCAGACCAGCGAAACTTTGATGGTTTCTCAACCATTCCTTAATTTCAAACTCCCATATCTCGGGAACGGATTGACGATCTCGAGAAATTCCTGTTGCATCTGAAAGAAGAAACTCGCCCGATTACAACGGTATGTGTATTTTTCCCCTAGGCCTTTGTAGTTATTGGTTTCGGGAATCAGACTTGCAAAAATTTTGATTGTTCCTCAAACATTCCTTAACTTCAAACTCCCATATCTCGCGAATGGATTGACGAACTCGAGAAACTCCTGTTGCATCTCAAAGTAGAAACACGCCCGATTACAGTGGTGTGTGTACTTTTCCCCTAGGCCATTCCAGTTATTGGTTTCGGAAATCAGACTTGCGAAAATTTTGACGGTTTCTCAATCATTCCCTAACTTCAAACTCCCATATCTCCCGAACGGATTGACGAACTCGAGAAATTCCTGTTGTATCTGAAAGTAGAAACTCGCCGGAATACAGCGGTAAGTGTACTTTTCCCCTAGGCCATGGTAGTTATTGGTTTCGGGAATCAGACCTGCAAAAATTTTGATGGTTCCTCAAACAGTCCTTAACTTCAAACTCCCATATCTCGCGAATGGATTGACGAACTCGAGAAACTCCTGTTGCATCTCAAAGTAGAAACACGCCCGATTACAGTGGTGTGTGTACTTTTCCCCTAGGCCATTCCAGTTATTGGTTTCGAGTATCAGACCAGCGAAAATTTTGATGGTTTCTCAACCATTCCCTAACTTCAAACTCCCATATCTCGCGAACGGATTGACGAACTCGAGAAATTCCTGTTGCATCTGAAAGTAGAAACTCGCCGGAATACAGCGGTAAGTGTACTTTTCCCCTAGGCCATGGTAGTTATTGGTTTCGATTATCAGACTTTCGAAAATTTTGATGGTTTCTCATCCATTCCTTAACTTCGAACTCCCATATCTCGCGAACGGATTCACGAACTCGAGAAATTCCTATTGCATCTGAAAGTAGAAACACGCCCGATTACAGTGGTGTGTGTACTTTTCCCCTAGGCCATTCCAGTTATTGGTTTCGAGAATCAGAACAGCGAAACTTTGATGGTTTCTCAACCATTCCTTAATTTCAAACTCCCATATCTCGGGAACGGATTGACGATCTCGAGAAATTCCTGTTGCATCTGAAAGAAGAAACTCGCCCGATTACAACGGTATGTGTATTTTTCCCCTAGGCCTTTGTAGTTATTGGTTTCGGGAATCAGACTTGCAAAAATTTTGATGGTTCCTCAAACATTCCTTAACTTCAAACTCCCATATCTCGCGAATGGATTGACGAACTCGAGAAACTCCTGTTGCATCTCAAAGTAGAAACACGCCCGATTACAGTGGTGTGTGTACTTTTCCCCTAGGCCATTCCAGTTATTGGTTTCGAGTATCAGACCAGCGAAAATTTTGATGGTTTCTCAACCATTCCCTAACTTCAAACTCCCATATCTCCCGAACGGATTGACGAACTCGAGAAATTCCTGTTGTATCTGAAAGTAGAAACTCGCCGGAATACAGCGGTAAGTGTACTTTTCCCCTAGGCCATGGTAGTTATTGGTTTCGGGAATCAGACTTGCAAAAATTTTGATGGTTCCTCAAACAGTCCTTAACTTCAAACTCCCATATCTCGCGAATGGATTGACGAACTCGAGAAACTCCTGTTGCATCTCAAAGTAGAAACACGCCCGATTACAGTGGTGTGTGTACTTTTCCCCTAGGCCATTCCAGTTATTGGTTTCGAGTATCAGACCAGCGAAAATTTTGATGGTTTCTCAACCATTCCCTAACTTCAAACTCCCATATCTCGCGAACGGATTGACGAACTCGAGAAATTCCTGTTGCATCTGAAAGTAGAAACTCGCCGGAATACAGCGGTAAGTGTACTTTTCCCCTAGGCCATGGTAGTTATTGGTTTCGATTATCAGACTTTCGAAAATTTTGATGGTTTCTCAACCATTCCTTAACTTCGAACTCCCATATCTCGCGAACGGATTCACGAACTCGAGAAATTCCTATTGCATCTGAAAGTAGAAACTCGCACGTTTACAACGGCATGTGTATTTTTCCCCTAGGCCTTTGTAGTTATTGGTTTCGGGAATCAGACTTGCTAAAATTTTGATGGTTTCTCAACCATTCCTTAATTTCAAACTCCCATATCTCGGGAACGGATTGACGATCTCGACAAATTCCCGTTGCATCTGAAGGTAGAAACTCGCCCGAATACAGCGGTAAGTGTACTTTTCCCCTAGGCCATAGTAGTTATTGGTTTCGATTATCAGACTTGCGAAAATTTTGATGGTTTCTCAACCATTCCTTAACTTCGAACTCCCATATCTCGCGAACGGATTGACGAACTCGAGAAATTCCTGTTGCATCCGAAAGTAGAAACTCGCCCGATTACAACTGCATGTGTATTTTTCCCCTAGGCCTTTGTAGTTATTGGTTTCGGGAATCAGACTTGCGAAAATTTTGATGGTTTCTCAACCATTCCTTCACTTCTAACTCCCATATCTGGCGAACGGATTGACGATCTCGAGAAACTCCTGTTGCATCTCAAAGTAGAAACACGCCCGATTACAGTGGTGTGTGTACTTTTCCCCTAGGCCATTCCAGTTATTGGTTTCGAGAATCAGACCAGCGAAACTTTGATGGTTTCTCAACCATTCCTTAATTTCAAACTCCCATATCTCGGGAACGGATTGACGATCTCGAGAAATTCCTGTTGCATCTGAAAGAAGAAACTCGCCCGATTACAACGGTATGTGTATTTTTCCCCTAGGCCTTTGTAGTTATTGGTTTCGGGAATCAGACTTGCAAAAATTTTGATTGTTCCTCAAACATTCCTTAACTTCAAACTCCCATATCTCGCGAATGGATTGACGAACTCGAGAAACTCCTGTTGCATCTCAAAGTAGAAACACGCCCGATTACAGTGGTGTGTGTACTTTTCCCCTAGGCCATTCCAGTTATTGGTTTCGGAAATCAGACTTGCGAAAATTTTGACGGTTTCTCAATCATTCCTTAAATTCTAACTCCCATATCTCGCGAACGGATTGACGAACTCGAGAAATTCCTGTTGCATCTGAAAGTAGAAACTCGCCCGATTACAATGGTGTTTGTACTTTTCCCCTAGGCCATTCCAGTTATTGGTTTCGAGTATCAGACCTGCGAAAATTTTGATGGTTTCTCAACCATTCCCTAACTTCAAACCCCCATATCTCGCGAACGGATTGACGAACTCGAGAAATTCCTGTTGCATCTGAAAGTAGAAACTCTCCGGAATACAGCGGTAAGTGTACTTTTACCCTAGGCCATGGTAGTTATTGGTTTCGATTATCAGACTTTCGAAAATTTTGATGGTTTCTCAACAATTCCTTAACTTCAAACTCCCATATCTCGCGAACGAACGGGACGAACTCGAGAAATTCTTGTTGCATCTGAAAGCAGAAACTCGCCCAATTACAGCGGTGTGTGTATTTTTGCCCTAGGCCATAGTAGTTATTGGTTTCGAGTATCAGACTTGCGAAAATTTTGATGGTTTCTCAACCATTCCTTAATTTCAAACTCCCATATCTCGCGAACGAATTGACGAACTCGAGCAATTCCTGTTGCATCGGAAAGTACAAAGTCGCCCCATTACAATGGTGTCTGTACTTTTCCCCTAGGCCATTCCAGTTATTGGTTTCGAGTATCAGACTTGCGAAAATTTTGATGGTTGCTCAAGCGTTCCTTAAATTCTAACTCCCATATCTCGCGAACGGATTGACGAACTCGAGAAATTCCAGTTGCATCTGAAAGTAGAAACTCGCCCGATTACAATGGTGTGTGTACTTTTTCCCTAGGCCATAGTAGTTATTGGTTTCGATTATCAGACTTGCGAAAATTTTGATGGTATCTCAACCATTCCTTAACTTCGAACTCCAATATCTCGCGAACGGATTCACGAACTCGAGAAATTCTTGTTGCATCTGAAAGTAGAAACTCGCACGACTACAACGGCTTATGCATTTTTCCCCCAGGCCTTTGTGGTTATTGGTCTCGGGAATCAGCCTTGCCAAAATTTTGATGGTCACTCAACCATTCCTTAATTTCAAACTCCCATATCTCGGGAATGGATTGACGATCTCGAGAAATTCCTGTTGCATCTGAAAGTAGAAACACGCCCGATTACAATGGTGTGTGTTCTTTTCCCCTAGGCCATAGTAGTTATTGGTTTCGGGAATCAGACTTGCAAAAATTTTGATGGTTCCTCAAACATTCCTTAACTGCAAACTCCCATATCTCGCGAATGGATTGACGAACTCGAGAAACTCCTGTTGCATCTCAAAGTAGAAACACGCCCGATTACAGTGGTGTGTGTACTTTTCCCCTAGGCCATTCCAGTTATTGGTTTCGAGTATCAGACCAGCGAAAATTTTGATGGTTTCTCAACCATTCCCTAACTTCAAACCCCCATATCTCGCGAACGGATTGACGAACTCGAGAAATTCCTGTTGCATCTGAAAGTAGAAACTCTCCGGAATACAGCGGTAAGTGTACTTTTACCCTAGGCCATGGTAGTTATTGGTTTCGATTATCAGACTTTCGAAAATTTTGATGGTTTCTCAACCATTCCTTAACTTCGAACTCCCATATCTCGCGAACCGATTCACGAACTCGAGAAATTCCTATTGCATCTGAAAGTAGAAACTCGCACGTTTACAACGGCATGTGTATTTTTCCCCTAGGCCTTTGTAGTTATTGGTTTCGGGAATCAGATTTTGGAAAATTTTGATGGTTTCTCAACCATTCCTTAATTTCAAACTCCCATATCTCGGGAACGGATTGACGATCTCGAGAAATTCCTGTTGCATGTGAAAGTAGAAACACGCCCGATTACAATGGTGTGTGTTCTTTTCCCCTAGGCCATTCCAGTGATTGGTTTCGAGTATCAGACCAGCGAAAATTTTGAAGGTTTCTCATCCATTCCCTAACTTCAAACTCCCATATCTCGCGAACGGATTGACGAACTCAAGAAATTCCTGTTGCATCTGAAGGTAGAAACTCGCCCGAATACAGCGGTAAGTGTACTTTTCCCCTAGGCCATAGTAGTTATTGGTTTCGATTATCAGACTTGCGAAAATTTTGATGGTTTCTCAACCATTCCTTAACTTCGAACTCCTATATCTCGCGAACGGATTGACGAACTCGAGAAATTCCTATTGCATCTGAAAGTAGAAACTCGCACGTTTACAACGGCATGTGTATTTTTCCCCTAGGCCTTTGTAGTTATTGATTTCGGGAATCAGATTTTGGAAAATTTTGATGGTTTCTCAACCATTCCTTAATTTCAAACTCCCATATCTCGGGAACGGATTGACGATCTCGAGAAATTCCTGTTACATGTGAAAGTAGAAACACGCCCGATTACAATGGTGTGTGTTCTTTTCCCCTAGGCCATTCCAGTTATTGGTTTCGAGTATCAGACCAGCGAAAATTTTGAAGGTTTCTCAACCATTCCCTAACTTCAAACTCCCATATCTCGCGAACGGATTGACGAACTCAAGAAATTCCTGTTGCATCTGAAGGTAGAAACTCGCCCGAATACAGCGGTAAGTGTACTTTTCCCCTAGGCCATAGTAGTTATTGGTTTCGATTATCAGACTTGCGAAAATTTTGATGGTTTCTCAACCATTCCTTAACTTCGAACTCCTATATCTCGCGAACGGATTGACGAACTCGAGAAATTCCTGTTGCATCCGAAAGTAGAAACTCGCACGATTACAACGGTATGTGTATTTTTCCCCCAGGCCTTTGTAGTTATTGGTTTCGGGAATCAGACTTGCGAAAATCTTGATGGTTTCTCAACCATTCCTTAATTTCAAACTCCCATATCTCGGGAACGGATTGACGATCTCGAGAAATTCCTGTTGCATCTGAAAGTAGAAACTCGCCCGATTACAACCGTATGTGTATTTTTCCCCTAGGCCATTGTAGTTATTGGTTTCGAGTATCAGACATGCGAAAATTTTGATGGTTTCTCAACCATTCGTTTACTTCAAACTCCCATATCACGCGAACGGATTGGCGAACTCGAGAAATTCCTATTGCATCTGAAAGCAGAAACTCGCCCGATTACAACGGTATGTGTATTTTTGCCCTAGGCCATAGTAGTTATTGGTTTCGAGTATCAGACTTGCGAAAATTTTGATGGTTTCTCAACCATTCCTTAATTTCAAACTCCCATATCTCGGGAACGGATTGACGATCTCGAGAAATTCCTGTTGCATCTGAAAGCAGAAACTCGCCCGATTACAACGGTATGTGTATTTTTGCCCTAGGCCATAGTAGTTATTGGTTTCGAGTATCAGACTTGCGAAAATTTTGATGGTTTCTCAACCGTTCCTTAACTTCAAACTCCCATATCACGCGAACGGATTGGCGAACTCGAGAAATTCCTATTGCATCTGAAAGTAGAAACTCGCACGTTTACAACGGCATGTGTATTTTTCCCCTAGGCCTTTGTAGTTATTGGTTTCGGGAATCAGATTTTGGAAAATTTTGATGGTTTCTCAACCATTCCTTAATTTCAAACTCCCATATCTCGGGAACGGATTGACGATCTCGAGAAATTCCTGTTGCATATGAAAGTAGAAACACGCCCGATTACAATGGTGTGTGTTCTTTTCCCCTAGGCCATTCCAGTTATTGGTTTCGAGTATCAGACCAGCGAAAATTTTGAAGGTTTCTCAACCATTCCCTAACTTCAAACTCCCATATCTCGCGAACGGATTGACGAACTCAAGAAATTCCTGTTGCATCTGAAGGTAGAAACTCGCCCGAATACAGCGGTAAGTGTACTTTTCCCCTAGGCCATAGTAGTTATTGGTTTCGATTATCAGACTTGCGAAAATTTTGATGGTTTCTCAACCATTCCTTAACTTCGAACTCCTATATCTCGCGAACGGATTGACGAACTCGAGAAATTCCTGTTGCATCCGAAAGTAGAAACTCGCCCGATTACAACTGTATGTGTATTTTTCCCCTAGGCCTTTGTAGTTATTGGTTTCGGGAATCAGTCTTGCGAAAATTTTGATGGTTTCTCAACCATTCCTTCACTTCTAACTCCCATATCTGGCGCACGAATTGACGACCTCGAGAAATTCCTGTTGCATCTCAAAGTAGAAACACGCCCGATTACAGTGGTGTGTGTACTTTTCCCCTAGGCCATTCCAGTTATTGATTTCGAGTATCAGACCAGCGAAAATTTTGATGGTTTGTCAACCATTCCTTAACTTCAAACTCCCATATCTCGCGAAAGGTTTGACGAACTCGAGAAGTTCCTGTTGCATCTGAAAGTAGAAACTCGCACGATTACAACGGTGTGTGTATTTTTGCCCTACGCCATAGTAGTTATTGGTTTCGAGTATCAGACTTGCGAAAATTTTGATGGTCTCTCAACCATTCCTTAATTTCAAACTCCCATATCTCGCAAACGATTTGACGAACACGAGAAATTCCTGTTGCATCTGAAAGTAGAAACACGCCCGATTACAGTGGTGTGTGTACTTTTCCCCTAGGCCAATCCAGTTATTGGTTTCGAGTATCAGACCAGCGAAAATTTTGATGGCTTCTCAACCATTCCTTAACTTCAAACTCCCATATCTCACGAACGGATTCACGAACTCGAGAAATTCCTGTTGCATCCCAAAGTAGAAACTCGCACGATTACAACTGCATGTGTATTTCTCCCCTAGGCCTTTGTAGTTATTGGTTTCGAGTATCAGACTTGCGAAAATTTTGATGGTTGCTCAAGCGTTCCTTAACTTCAAACTCCCATATCTCGCGAACGGTTTGACGAACTCGAGAAATTCCTGTTGCATCTGAAAGTCGAATCTCGCCCGATTACAATGGTGTGTGTACTTTTCCGCTAGGCCATTCCAGTTAATGGTTTCGAGTATCAGACAAGCGAAAATTTTGATGGTTCCTCAACCATTCCTTAACTTCGAACTACCATATCTCGCGAACGGATTCACGAACTCGAGAAATTCCTGTTGCATCTGAAACTAGAAACTCGCACGACTACAACGGCACGTGCATTTTTGCCCTAGGCCAGAGTAGTTATTGGTTTCGAGTATCAGAGTTGCGAAAATTTTGATGGTTTCTCAACCATTCCTTAATTTCAAACTCCCATATCTCGCGAACGGATTGACGATCTCGAGAAATTCCTGTTGCATCTGAAAGTAGAAACACGCCCGATTACAGTGGTGTGTGTACTTTTCCCCTAGGCCAATCCAGTTATTGGTTTCGAGTATCAGACCAGCGAAATTTTTGATGGTTTCTCAACCATTCCTTAACTTCAAACTCCCATATCTCGCGAACGGATTCACGAACTGGAGAAATTCCTGTTGCATCCGAAAGTAGAAACTCGCACGATCACAACTGCATGTGTATTTCTCTCCTTGGCCTTTGTGGTTATTGGTTTCGAGTATCAGACTTGCGAAAATTTTGATGGTTTCTCAACCATTCCTTAACTTCAAACTCCCATATCTCGCGAACGGATTCACGAACTGGAGAAATTCCTGTTGCATCCGAAAGTAGAAACTCGCACGATTACAACTGCATGTGTATTTCTCCCCTAGGCCTTTGTAGTTAATGGTTTCGGGAATCAGACTTGCGAAAATTTTGATGTTTTCTCAACCATTCCTCCACTTCTAACTCCTATATCTGGCGAACGGATGGACGATCTCGACAAATTCCTGTTGCATCTGAAAGTAGAAACACGCCCGATTACATTGGTGTGTGTACCTTTCCCCTACGCCATTCCAGTTATTGGTTTCGAGTATCAGACTAGCGAAAATTTTGATGGATTCTCAACCATTCCTTAACTTCGAACTACCATATCTCGCGAACGGATTCACGAACTCGAGAAATTCCTGTTGCATCTGAATCTAGAAACTCGCACGACTACAACGGCACGTGCATTTTTGCCCTAGGCCAGAGTAGTTATTGGTTTCGGGTATCAGACATGCGAAAATTTTGATGGTTTCTCAAGCATTCCTTAACTTCAAACTCCCATATCTCGCGAACGGATTCACGAACTGGAGAAATTCCTATTGCATCCGAAAGTAGAAACTCGCACGATTACAACTGCATTTGTATTTCTCCCCTAGGCCTTTGTAGTTAATGGTTTCGGGAATCAGACTTGCGAAAATTTTGATGGTTTCTCAACCATTCCTCCACTTCTAACTCCTATATCTGGCGAACGGATTGACGATCTCGACAAATTCCTGTTGCATCTGAAAGTAGAAGCACGCCCGATTACATTGGTGTGTGTACCTTTCCCCTACGCCATTCCAGTTATTGGTTTCGAGTATCAGACTAGCGAAAATTTTGATGGTTTCTCAACCATTCCTTAACTTCAAACTCCCATTTCTCGCGAACGGATTGACGAACTCGACAAATTCCTGTCTCATCTGAAAGTAGAAACTCGTCCGAATACAGCGGTAAGTGTACTTTTCCCCTAGGCCATTCCAGTTAATGGTTTCGAGTATCAGACCAGCGAAAATTTTGATGGTTTCTCAACCATTCCTTAAATTATAACTCCCATATCTCGCGAACGGATTGACGAACTCGAGAAATTCCTGTTGAATTTGAAAGTAGAAACTCGCACGATTACAACGGTATGTGTATTTTTCCCCTAGGCCTTTGTAGTTATTGGTTTCGGGAATCAGACCAGCGATAATTTTGATGGTTTCTCAACCATTCCTTAACTTCAAAGTCCCATATCTCGCGAACGGATTGACGAACTCGAGATATTCCTGTTGCATCTGAAAGTAGAAGCTCGCCCGATTACAGCGGTATATGTATTTTAGCCCTAGGCCATAGTAGTTATTGGTTTCAAGTATCAGAGTTGCGAAAATTTTGATGGTTTCTCATCCATTCCTTAATTTCAAACTCCCATATCTCAGGAACGGATTGACGATCTCGAGAAATTCCTGTTGCATCTGAAAGTAGATACACGCCCGATTACAGTGGTGTGTGTACTTTTCCCCTAGGCCATTACAGTTATTGGTTTCGAGTATCAGACCAGCGAAAATTTTGATGGTTTCTCAACCATTCCTTAAATTCAAACTCCCATTTCTCGCGAACGGTTTGACGAAATCGAGAAATTCCTGTTGCATCTGAAAGTAGAAAATCGCCCGATTACAATGGTGTGTGTACTATTCCCCTAGGCCGTTCCAGTTATTGGTTTCGAGTATCAGACCAGCGAAATTTTTGATGATTTCTCAACCTTTCCTTAACTTCGAACTCCCATATCTCGCGAACGGATTCACGAACTTGAGAAATTCCTGTTGCATCTGAAACTAGAAACTCGCACGACTGCAACGTCATGTGTATTGTTCCCCTAGGCCTTTGTAGTAATTGGTTTCGGGAATCAGACTTGCGAAAACTTTGATGGTTTCTCAACCATTCCTTAAATTATAACTCCCATATCTCGCGAACGGATTGACGAACTCGAGAAATTCCTGTCTCATCTGAAAGTAGAAACTCGCCCGATTACAAGGGTATGTGTATTTTTCCCCTAGGACTTTGTAGTTATTGGTTTCGGGAATCAGACTTGCGAAAATTTTGATGGTTGCTCAACCAATCCTTAACTTCAAACTCCTATATCTCGCGAACGAATTCACGAACTCGAGAAATTCCTGTTGCATCTGAAACTAGAAACTCGCACGGCTGCAACGGCATGTGTATTTTTCCCCTAGGCCTTTGTAGTTATTGGTTCCGGGAATCAGACTTGCGAAAATTTTTGTGGTTTCTCAACCATTCCTTAACTTCTAACTCCCATATCTAGCGAACGGATTGACGATCTCGAGAAATTCCTGTTGCATCTGAAAGTAGAAACACGCCCGATTACAGTGGTGTGTGTACCTTCCCCCTAGGCCATTCCAGTTATTATGTTCGAGTATCAGACCAGCGAAAATTTCGATGGTTTCTCAACCATTCCTTAACTTCAAACTCCCATATCTCGCGAACGGATTGACGAACTCGAGAAATTCCTATTGCATCTGGAAGTAGAAGCTCGCCCGATTACAGCGGTATGTGTATTTTTGCCCTGGCCATAGTAGTTATTGGTTTCGAGTATCAGAGTTGCGAAAATTTTGACGGTTTGTCAACCATTCCTTAATTTCAAACTCCCATATCTCAGGAACGGATTGACGATCTCGAGAAATTCCTGTTGCATCTGAAAGTAGAAATACGCCCGATTACAGTGGTGTGTGTACTTTTCCCCTAGGCCATTCCAGTTATTGGTTTCGAGTATCAGACAAGCGAAAATTTTGATGGTTTCTCAACCATTCCTTAACTTCAAACTCCCATATCTCGCGAACGGATTGACGAACTCGAGAAATTCCTGTTGCATCTGAAAGTAGAAACTCGCACGATTACAACGGCATGCTTATTTTTCCCCTAGGCCTTTGTAGTTATTGGTTTCGGGAATCTGACTTGCGAAAATTTTGATGGTTTCTCAACCATTCCTTAATTTCTAACACACATATCTCGCGAACGGATTGACGATCTCAAGAAATTCCTGTTGCACCTGAAAGTAGAAACTCGACCGATTACGGTGGTATGTGTACTTTTCCCCTAGGCCATTCCAGTTATTGGTTTCGAGTATCAGACCAGCGAAATTTTTGATGGTTTCTCAACCATTCCTTAACTTCAAACTCCAATATCTCGCGAACGGATTGACGAACTCGAGAAATTCCTGTTGCATCTGAAAGTAGAAACTCGCACGATTACAACGGCATGTGTATTTTTCCCCTAGGCCTTTGTAGTTATTGGTTTCGGGAATCTGACTTGCGAAAATTTTGATGGTTTCTCAACCATTCCTTAACTTCAAACTCCCATATCTCGCGAACGAATTGACGAACTCGAGAAATTCCTATTGCATCTGAAAGCAGAAATTCGCCCGATTACAACGGTATGGGTATTTTTGCCCTAGGCCTCTGTAGTTATTGGTTTCGAGTATCAGACTTGCGAAAATTTTGATGGTTTCTCAACCGTTCCTTAAATTCAATCTCCCATATCTCGCGAAAGGATTGACGAACTCGAGAAATTCCTGTTGCCCTGAAAGTAGAAACTCGCCCGATTACAAGGGTATGTGTATTTTTCCCTTAGGACTTTGTAGTTATTGGTTTCGGGAATCAGACTTGCGAAAATTTTGATGGTTGCACAACCATTCCTTAACTTCAAACTCCCATATCTCGCGAACGAATTGACGAACTCGACAAATTCTTCTTGCATCTGAAAGCAGAAACTCGCCCGATTACAGCGGTGTGTGTATTTTTGCCCTAGGCCATAGTTGTTATTGGTTTCGAGTATCAGACTTGCGAAAATTTTGATGGTTTCTCAACCATTCCTTAATTTCAAACTCCCATATCTCGCGAACGGATTGACGAACTCGAGAAATTCCTATTGCATCTGAAAGTAGAAACTCGCCCCATTACAATGGTGTGTGTACTTTTCGCCTTAGGCCATTCCAGTTATTGGTTTCGAGTATCAGACCAGCCAAATTTTTGATGGTTTCTCAACCATTCCTTAACTTCAAACTCCCATATTAATGGAACGGATTGACGAACTCGAGAAATTCCTATTGCATCTGAAAGCAGAAACTCGCCCGATTACATCGGTGTGTGCATTTTTGCCCTAGGCCATAGTAGTTATTTGTTTCGAGTATCAGACTTGCGAAAATTTTGATGGTTTCTCAACCATTCCTTAACTTCAAACTCCCATATCGCGCGAACGGATTGACGAACACGAGAAATTCCTACTGCATCTGACAGCAGAAACTAGCCCGATTTCAACGGTATGTTTACTTTTACCCTAGGCCATTCCAGTTATTGGTTTCGAGTATCAGACCAGCGAAAATTTTGATGGTTTCTCAACCATTCCTTAAATTTAAACTCCCATATCTCGCGAACGGATTGACGAATTCGACAAATTCTTCTTGCATCTGAAAGCAGAAACTCGCCCGATTACAACGGTATGTGTATTTTTCCCCTAGGCCATTGTAGTTATTGGTTTCGAGTATCAGACTTGCGAAAATTTTGATGGTTTCTCAACCATTCCTTAATTTCAAACTCCCATATCTCGCGAACGGATTGACGAACTCGCGAAGTTCCTGTTGCTTCTGAAAGCAGAAACTCGTCCCATTACAATGGTGTGTGTACTTTTCCCCTAATCCATAGTAGTTATGGGTTTCGAGTATCAGACTTGCGAAAATTTTGATGGTTTCTCAAGCATTCCTTAACTTCAAACTCCCATATCTTGCGAACGGATAGACGAACTCGAGAAATTCCTGTTTCATCTGAAAGTAGAAATTCGCCCGATTACAACGGTATGTGTATTTTTGCCCTAGGCCTCTGTAGTTATTGGTTTCGAGTATCCGACTTGCGAAAATTTTGATGGTTTCTCAACCATTCCTTAATTTCAAACTCCCATATCTCGCGAACGGATTGACGAACTCGCGAAGTTCCTGTTGCTTCTGAAAGTAGAAACTCGTCCCATTACAATGGTGTGTGTACTTTTCCCCTAATCCATAGTAGTTATGGGTTTCGAGTATCAGACTTGCGAAAATTTTGATGGTTTGCCAACCACTCCTTCACTTGAAACTCCCATATCTCGCGAACGGATTGACGAACTCGAGAAATTACTATTGCATCTGAAAGCAGAAACTCGCCCGATTACAACGGTATGTGTATTTTTGCCCTAGGCCTCTGTAGTTATTGGTTTCGAGTATCAGAATTGCGAAAATTTTGATGGTTTCTCACCCGTTCCTTAAATTCAAACTCCCATATCTCGCGAACGGATTGACGAACTCGACAAATTCTTCTTGCATCTGAAAGCAGAAACTCGCCCGATTACAACGGTATGTGTATTTTTCCCCTAGGCCATTGTAGTTATTGGTTTCGAGTATCAGACTTGCGAAAATTTTGATGGTTTCTCAACCATTCCTTAACTTCAAACTCCCATATCTTGCGAACGGATAGACGAACTCGAGAAATTCCTGTTTCATCTGAAAGTAGAAATTCGCCCAATTACAACGGAATGTGTATTTTTCCCCTAGGCCATTGTAGTTATTGGTTTCGAGTATCAGACTTGCGAAAATTTTGATGGTTTCTCAACCATTCCTTAATTTCAAACTCCCATATCTCGCGAACGGATTGACGAACTCGCGAAGTTCCTGTTGCTTCTGAAAGCAGAAACTCGTCCCATTACAATGGTGTGTGTACTTTTCCCCTAATCCATAGTAGTTATGGGTTTCGAGTATCAGACTTGCGAAAATTTTGATGGTTTCTCAAGCATTCCTTAACTTCAAACTCCCATATCTTGCGAACGGATAGACGAACTCGAGAAATTCCTGTTTCATCTGAAAGTAGAAATTCGCCCGATTACAACGGTATGTGTATTTTTGCCCTAGGCCTCTGTAGTTATTGGTTTCGAGTATCCGACTTGCGAAAATTTTGATGGTTTCTCAACCATTCCTTAATTTCAAACTCCCATATCTCGCGAACGGATTGACGAACTCGCGAAGTTCCTGTTGCTTCTGAAAGTAGAAACTCGTCCCATTACAATGGTGTGTGTACTTTTCCCCTAATCCATAGTAGTTATGGGTTTCGAGTATCAGACTTGCGAAAATTTTGATGGTTTGCCAACCACTCCTTCACTTGAAACTCCCATATCTCGCGAACGGATTGACGAACTCGAGAAATTACTATTGCATCTGAAAGCAGAAACTCGCCCGATTACAACGGTATGTGTATTTTTGCCCTAGGCCTCTGTAGTTATTGGTTTCGAGTATCAGAATTGCGAAAATTTTGATGGTTTCTCACCCGTTCCTTAAATTCAAACTCCCATATCTCGCGAACGGATTGACGAACTCGACAAATTCTTCTTGCATCTGAAAGCAGAAACTCGCCCGATTACAACGGTATGTGTATTTTTCCCCTAGGCCATTGTAGTTATTGGTTTCGAGTATCAGACTTGCGAAAATTTTGATGGTTTCTCAACCATTCCTTAACTTCAAACTCCCATATCTTGCGAACGGATAGACGAACTCGAGAAATTCCTGTTTCATCTGAAAGTAGAAATTCGCCCAATTACAACGGAATGTGTATTTTTCCCCTAGGCCATTGTAGTTATTGGTTTCGAGTATCAGACTTGCGAAAATTTTGATGGTTTCTCAACCATTCCTTAATTTCAAACTCCCATACATCGCGAACGGATTGACGATCTCGCGAAGTTCCTGTTGCTTCTGAAAGTAGAAACTCGTCCCATTACAATGGTGTGTGTACTTTTCCCCTAACCCATAGTAGTTATTGGTTTCGAGTATCAGAGTTGCGAAAATTTTGATGGTTTCTCAACCATTCCTTAATTTCAAACTCCCATATCTCAGGAACGGATTGACGATCTCGAGAAATTCCTGTTGCATCTGAAAGTAGAAACACGCCCGATTACAGTGGTGTGTGTACTTTTCCCCTAGGCCATTACAGTTATTGGTTTCGAGTATCAGACCCAGCGAAAATTTTGATGGTTTCTCAACCGTTCCTTAATTCAAACCCTCCCATATCTCGCGAACGGATTGACGATCTCGAGAAATTCCTGTTGCATCTGAAAGCAGAAACTCGCCCGATTACAACGGTATGTGTATTTTTTGCCCTAGGCCATAGTAGTTATTGGTTTCGAGTATCAGACTTGCGAAAATTTTGATGGTTTCTCAACCGTTCCTTAACTTCAAACTCCCATATCACGCGAACGGATTGGCGAACCTCGAGAAATTCCTATTGCATCTGAAAGTAGAAACTCGCACGTTTACAACGGCATGTGTATTTTTCCCTAGCCTTTGTAAGTTATTGGTTTCGGGAATCAGATTTTGGAAAATTTTGATGGTTTCTCAACCATTCCTTAATTTCAAACTCCCATATCTCGGGAACGGATTGACGATCTCGAGAAATTCCTGTTGCATATGAAAGTAGAAACACGCCGATTACAATGGTGTGTGTTCTTTTCCCCTAGGCCATTCCAGTTATTGGTTTCGGGAATCAGTCTTGCGAAAATTTTGATGGTTTCTCAACCATTTCCTTCACTTTTAACTCCCATATCTGGCGCACGAATTGACGACCTCGAGAAATTCCTGTTGCATCTCAAGTAGAAACACGCCCGATTACAGTGGTGTGTGTACTTTTCCCCTAGGCCATTCCAGTTATTGATTTCGAGTATCAGACCAGCGAAAATTTTGATGGTTTGTCAACCATTCCTTAACTTCAAACTCCATATCTCGCGAAAGGTTTGACGAACTCGAGAAGTTCCTGTTGCATCTGAAAGTAGAAACTCGCACGATTACAACGGTGTGTGTATTTTTGCCCTACGCCATAGTAGTTATTGGTTCGAGTATCAGACCTTGCGAAAATTTTGATGGTCTCTCAACCATTCCTTAATTCAAACTCCCATATCTCGCAAACGATTTGACGAACACGAGAAATTCCTGTTGCATCTGAAAGTAGAAACACGCCCGATTACAGTGGGTGTGTGTACTTTTCCCTAGGCCAATCCAGTTATTGGTTTCGAGTATCAGACCAGCGAAAATTTGATGGCTTCTCAACCATTCCTTAACTTCAAACTCCCATATCTCACGAACGGATTCACGAACTGGAGAAATTCCTGTTGCATCCGAAAGTAGAAACTCGCACGATTACAACTGCATGTGTATTTCTCCCCTAGGCCTTTGTAGTTATTGGTTTCGAGTATCAGACTTGCGAAAATTTTGATGGTTGCTCAAGCGTTCCTTAACTTCAAACTCCCATATCGCGCGAACGGATTCACGAACTGGGGAAATTCCTGTTGCATCCGAAAGTAGAAACTCGCACGATTACAACTGCATGTGTATTTCTCCCCTAGGCCTTTGTAGTTAATGGTTTCGGGAATTAGACTTGCGAAAATTTTGATGTTTTCTCAACCATTCCTCACTTCTAACTCCTATATCTGGCGAACGGATGGACGATCTCGACAAATTCCTGTTGCATCTGAAAGTAGAAACACGCCCGATTACATTGGTGTGTGTACCTTTCCCCTACGCCATTCCAGTTATTGGTTTCGAGTATCAGACTAGCGAAAATTTTGATGGATTCTCAACCATTCCTTAACTTCGAACTACCATATCTCGCGAACGGATTCACGAACTCGAGAATTCCTGTTGCATCTGAATCTAGAAACTCGCACGACTACAACGGCACGTGCATTTTTGCCTAGGCCAGAGTAGTTATTGGTTTCGGGTATCAGACATGCGAAAATTTTGATGGTTTTCTCAAGCATTCCTTAACTTCAAACTACCATATCTCGCGAACGGATTCACGAACTGGAGAAATTCCTATTGCATCCGAAAGTAGAAACTCGCACGATTACAACTGCATTTGTATTTCTCCCCTAGGCCTTTGTAGTTAATGGTTTCGGGAATCAGACTTGCGAAAATTTTGATGGTTTCTCAACCATTCCTCCACTTCTAACTCCTATATCTGGCGAACGGATTGACGATCTCGACAAATTCCTGTTGCATCTGAATGTAGAAGCACGCCCGATTACATTGGTGTGTGTACCTTTCCCCTACGCCATTCCAGTTATTGGTTTCGAGTATCAGACTAGCGAAAATTTTGAATGGTTTCTCAACCATTCCTTAACTTCAAACTCCATTTCTCGCGAACGGATTGACGAACTCGACAAATTCCTGTCTCATCTGAAAGTAGAAACTCGTCGAATACAGCGGTAAGTGTACTTTTTCCCCTAGGCCATTCCAGTTAATGGTTTCGAGTATCAGACCAGCGAAATTTTGATGGTTTCTCAACCATTCCTTAAATTATAACTCCCATATCTCGCGAACGGATTGACGAACTCGAGAAATTCCTGTTGAATTTGAAAGTAGAAACTCGCACGATTACAACGGTATGTGTATTTTTCCCCCTAGGCCTTTGTTAGTTAATTGGGTTTCGGGAATCAGACCAGCGATAATTTTGATGGTTTCTCAACCATTCCTTAACTTCAAAGTCCCATATCTCGCGAACGGATTGACGAACTCGAGATATTCCTGTTGCATCTGAAAGTAGAAGCTCGCCCGATTACAGCGGTATATGTATTTTAGCCCTAGGCCATAGTAGTTATTGGTTTCAAGTATCAGAGTTGCGAAAATTTTGATGGTTTCTCATCCATTCCTTAATTTCAAACTCCCATATCTCAGGAACGGATTGACGATCTCGAGAAATTCCTGTTGCATCTGAAAGTAGATACACGCCCGATTACAGTGGTGTGTGTACTTTTCCCCTAGGCCATTACAGTTATTGGTTTCGAGTATCAGACCAGCGAAAATTTTGATGGTTTCTCAACCATTCCTTAAATTCAAACTCCCATTTCTCGCGAACGGTTTGACGAAATCGAGAAATTCCTGTTGCATCTGAAAGTAGAAAATCGCCCGATTACAATGGTGTGTGTACTATTCCCCTAGGCCGTTCCAGTTATTGGTTTCGAGTATCAGACCAGCGAAATTTTTGATGATTTCTCAACCTTTCCTTAACTTCGAACTCCCATATCTCGCGAACGGATTCACGAACTTGAGAAATTCCTGTTGCATCTGAAACTAGAAACTCGCACGACTGCAACGTCATGTGTATTGTTCCCCTAGGCCTTTGTAGTAATTGGTTTCGGGAATCAGACTTGCGAAAACTTTGATGGTTTCTCAACCATTCCTTAAATTATAACTCCCATATCTCGCGAACGGATTGACGAACTCGAGAAATTCCTGTCTCATCTGAAAGTAGAAACTCGCCCGATTACAAGGGTATGTGTATTTTTCCCCTAGGACTTTGTAGTTATTGGTTTCGGGAATCAGACTTGCGAAAATTTTGATGGTTGCTCAACCAATCCTTAACTTCAAACTCCTATATCTCGCGAACGAATTCACGAACTCGAGAAATTCCTGTTGCATCTGAAACTAGAAACTCGCACGGCTGCAACGGCATGTGTATTTTTCCCCTAGGCCTTTGTAGTTATTGGTTCCGGGAATCAGACTTGCGAAAATTTTTGTGGTTTCTCAACCATTCCTTAACTTCTAACTCCCATATCTAGCGAACGGATTGACGATCTCGAGAAATTCCTGTTGCATCTGAAAGTAGAAACACGCCCGATTACAGTGGTGTGTGTACCTTCCCCCTAGGCCATTCCAGTTATTATGTTCGAGTATCAGACCAGCGAAAATTTCGATGGTTTCTCAACCATTCCTTAACTTCAAACTCCCATATCTCGCGAACGGATTGACGAACTCGAGAAATTCCTATTGCATCTGGAAGTAGAAGCTCGCCCGATTACAGCGGTATGTGTATTTTTGCCCTGGCCATAGTAGTTATTGGTTTCGAGTATCAGAGTTGCGAAAATTTTGACGGTTTGTCAACCATTCCTTAATTTCAAACTCCCATATCTCAGGAACGGATTGACGATCTCGAGAAATTCCTGTTGCATCTGAAAGTAGAAATACGCCCGATTACAGTGGTGTGTGTACTTTTCCCCTAGGCCATTCCAGTTATTGGTTTCGAGTATCAGACAAGCGAAAATTTTGATGGTTTCTCAACCATTCCTTAACTTCAAACTCCCATATCTCGCGAACGGTTTGACGAACTCGAGAAGTTCCTGTTGCATCTGAAAGTAGAAACTCGCACGATTACAACGTTGTGTGTATTTTTGCCCTAGGCCATAGTAGTTATTGGTTTCGAGTATCAGACTTGCGAAAATTTTGATGGTTTCTCAACCATTCCTTAATTTCAAACTCCCATATCTCGCAAACGATTTGACGAACACGAGAAATTCCTGTTGCATCGGAAAGTAGAAACTCGCCCCATTACAATGGTGTGTGTACTTTTCCCCTAGGCCATTCCAGTTATTGGTTTCGAGTATCAGACCAGCGAAACTTTTGATGGTTTCTCAACCATTCCTTAACTTCAAACTCCCATATCTCGCGAACGGATTGACGAACTCGAGAAATTCCTGTTGCATCTGAAAGTAGAAACTCGCACGATTACAACGGCATGCTTATTTTTCCCCTAGGCCTTTGTAGTTATTGGTTTCGGGAATCTGACTTGCGAAAATTTTGATGGTTTCTCAACCATTCCTTAATTTCTAACACACATATCTCGCGAACGGATTGGCGATCTCAAGAAATTCCTGTTGCACCTGAAAGTAGAAACTCGACCGATTACGGTGGTATGTGTACTTTTCCCCTAGGCCATTCCAGTTATTGGTTTCGAGTATCAGACCAGCGAAATTTTTGATGGTTTCTCAACCATTCCTTAACTTCAAACTCCAATATCTCGCGAACGGATTGACGAACTCGAGAAATTCCTGTTGCATCTGAAAGTAGAAACTCGCACGATTACAACGGCATGTGTATTTTTCCCCTAGGCCTTTGTAGTTATTGGTTTCGGGAATCTGACTTGCGACAATTTTGATGGTTTCTCAACCATTCCTTAACTTCAAACTCCCATATCTCGCGAACGAATTGACGAACTCGAGAAATTCCTATTGCATCTGAAAGCAGAAATTCGCCCGATTACAACGGTATGGGTATTTTTGCCCTAGGCCTCTGTAGTTATTGGTTTCGAGTATCAGACTTGCGAAAATTTTGATGGTTTCTCAACCGTTCCTTAAATTCAATCTCCCATATCTCGCGAAAGGATTGACGAACTCGAGAAATTCCTGTTGCCCTGAAAGTAGAAACTCGCCCGATTACAAGGGTATGTGTATTTTTCCCTTAGGACTTTGTAGTTATTGGTTTCGGGAATCAGACTTGCGAAAATTTTGATGGTTGCACAACCATTCCTTAACTTCAAACTCCCATATCTCGCGAACGAATTGACGAACTCGACAAATTCTTCTTGCATCTGAAAGCAGAAACTCGCCCGATTACAGCGGTGTGTGTATTTTTGCCCTAGGCCATAGTAGTTATTGGTTTCGAGTATCAGACTTGCGAAAATTTTGATGGTTTCTCAACCATTCCTTAATTTCAAACTCCCATATCTCGCGAACGGATTGACGAACTCGAGAAATTCCTATTGCATCTGAAAGTAGAAACTCGCCCCATTACAATGGTGTGTGTACTTTTCGCCTTAGGCCATTCCAGTTATTGGTTTCGAGTATCAGACCAGCCAAATTTTTGATGGTTTCTCAACCATTCCTTAACTTCAAACTCCCATATTAATGGAACGGATTGACGAACTCGAGAAATTCCTATTGCATCTGAAAGCAGAAACTCGCCCGATTACATCGGTGTGTGCATTTTTGCCCTAGGCCATAGTAGTTATTTGTTTCGAGTATCAGACTTGCGAAAATTTTGATGGTTTCTCAACCATTCCTTAACTTCAAACTCCCATATCGCGCGAACGGATTGACGAACACGAGAAATTCCTACTGCATCTGACAGCAGAAACTAGCCCGATTTCAACGGTATGTTTACTTTTACCCTAGGCCATTCCAGTTATTGGTTTCGAGTATCAGACCAGCGAAAATTTTGATGGTTTCTCAACCATTCCTTAAATTTAAACTCCCATATCTCGCGAACGGATTGACGAATTCGACAAATTCTTCTTGCATCTGAAAGCAGAAACTCGCCCGATTACAACGGTATGTGTATTTTTCCCCTAGGCCATTGTAGTTATTGGTTTCGAGTATCAGACTTGCGAAAATTTTGATGGTTTCTCAACCATTCCTTAATTTCAAACTCCCATATCTCGCGAACGGATTGACGAACTCGCGAAGTTCCTGTTGCTTCTGAAAGTAGAAACTCGTCCCATTACAATGGTGTGTGTACTTTTCCCCTAATCCATAGTAGTTATGGGTTTCGAGTATCAGACTTGCGAAAATTTTGATGGTTTCTCAAGCATTCCTTAACTTCAAACTCCCATATCTTGCGAACGGATAGACGAACTCGAGAAATTCCTGTTTCATCTGAAAGTAGAAATTCGCCCGATTACAACGGTATGTGTATTTTTGCCCTAGGCCTCTGTAGTTATTGGTTTCGAGTATCCGACTTGCGAAAATTTTGATGGTTTCTCAACCATTCCTTAATTTCAAACTCCCATATCTCGCGAACGGATTGACGAACTCGCGAAGTTCCTGTTGCTTCTGAAAGTAGAAACTCGTCCCATTACAATGGTGTGTGTACTTTTCCCCTAATCCATAGTAGTTATGGGTTTCGAGTATCAGACTTGCGAAAATTTTGATGGTTTGCCAAACACTCCTTCACTTGAAACTCCCATATCTCGCGAACGGATTGACGAACTCGAGAAATTACTATTGCATCTGAAAGCAGAAACTCGCCCGATTACAACGGTATGTGTATTTTTGCCCTAGGCCTCTGTAGTTATTGGTTTCGAGTATCAGAATTGCGAAAATTTTGATGGTTTCTCACCCGTTCCTTAAATTCAAACTCCCATATCTCGCGAACGGATTGACGAACTCGACAAATTCTTCTTGCATCTGAAAGCAGAAACTCGCCCGATTACAACGGTACGTGTATTTTTCCCCTAGGCCATTGTAGTTATTGGTTTCGAGTATCAGACTTGCGAAAATTTTGATGGTTTCTCAACCATTCCTTAACTTCAAACTCCCATATCTTGCGAACGGATAGACGAACTCGAGAAATTCCTGTTTCATCTGAAAGTAGAAATTCGCCCAATTACAACGGAATGTGTATTTTTCCCCTAGGCCATTGTAGTTATTGGTTTCGAGTATCAGACTTGCGAAAATTTTGATGGTTTCTCAACCATTCCTTAATTTCAAACTCCCATATCTCGCGAACGGATTGACGATCTCGCGAAATTCCTGTTGCTTCTGAAAGTAGAAACTCGTCCCATTACAATGGTGTGTGTACTTTTCCCCTAACCCATAGTAGTTATTGGTTTCGAGTATCAGAGTTGCGAAAATTTTGATGGTTTCTCAACCATTCCTTAATCTCAAACTCCCATATCTCAGGAACGGATTGACGATCTCGAGAAATTCCTGTTGCATCTGAAAGTAGAAACACGCCCGATTACAGTGGTGTGTGTACTTTTCCCCTAGGCCATTACAGTTATTGGTTTCGAGTATCAGACCAGCGAAAATTTTGATGGTTTCTCAACCGTTCCTTAAATTCAAACTCCCATATCTCGCGAACGGTTTGACGAACTCGAGAAATTCCTGTTGCATCTGAAAGTAGAAAAACGCCCGATTACAATGGTGTGTGTACTTTTCCCCTAGGCAATTCCAGTTATTGGTTTCGAGTATCAGACCAGCGAAATTTTTGATGATTTCTCAACCATTCCTTAACTTCGAACTCGCATATATCGCGAACGTATTCACGAACTCGAGAAATTCCTGTTGCATCTGAAACTAGAAACTCGCACGACTGCAACGGCATGTGTATTTTTCCCCTAGGCCTTTTTAGTTATTGGTTCCGGGAATCAGACTTGCGAAAATTTTTGTGGTTTCTCAACCATTCCTTAACTTCTAACTCCCATATCTAGCGAACGGATTGACGATCTCGAGAAATTCCTGTTGCATCTGAAAGTAGAAACACGCCCGATTACAGTGGTGTGTGTACTTTTCCCCTAGGCCATTCCAGTTATTGGTTTCGAGTATCAGACAAGCGAAAATTTTGATGGTTTCTCAACCATTCCTTAACTTCAAACTCCCATATTTCGCGAACGGTTTGACGAACTCGAGAAATTCCTGTTTCATCTGAAAGTAGAAATTCGCCCGATTACAACGGTATGTGTATTTTTCCCCTAGGCCATTGTAGTTATTGGTTTCGAGTATCAGACTTGCGAAAATTGTGATGGTTTCTCAACCATTCCTTAATTTCAAACTCCCATATCTCGCAAACGATTTGACGAACACGAGAAATTCCTGTTGCATTGGAAAGTAGAAACTCGCCCCATTACAATGGTGTGTGTACTTTTCCCCTAGGCCATTCCAGTTATTGGTTTCGAGTATCAGACCAGCGAAACTTTTGATGGTTTCTCAACCATTCCTTAACTTCAAACTCCCATATCTCGCGAACGGATTGACGAACTCGAGAAATTCCTGTTGCATCTGAAAGTAGAAACTCGCACGATTACAAAGGCATGTTTATTTTTCCCCTAGGCCTTTGTAGTTATTGGTTTCGGGAATCTGACTTGCGAAAATTTTGATGGTTTCTCAACCATTCCTTAATTTCAAACTCCCATATCTCGCAAACGATTTGACGAACACGAGAAATTCCTGTTGCATTGGAAAGTAGAAACTCGCCCCATTACAATGGTGTGTGTACTTTTCCCCTAACCCATAGTAGTTATGGGTTTCGAGTATCAGACTTGCGAAAATTTTGATGGTTTGTCACCCATTCCTTAACTTCAAACTCCCATATCTCGCGAACGGATTGACGAACTCGAGAAACTCCTATTGCATCTGATAGCAGAAACTCGCCCGATTACAACGGTATGTGTATTTTTGCCCTAGGCCTCTGTAGTTATTGGTTTCGAGTATCAGACTTGCGAAAATTTTGATGGTTTCTCAACCATTCCTTAACTTCAAACTCCCATATCGCGCGAACGGATTGACGAACACGTGAAATTCCTATTGCATCTGAAAGTAGAAATTCGCCCGATTACAACGGTATGTGCATTTTTCCCCTAGGCCATTGTAGTTATTGGTTTCGAATATCAGACTTGCGAAAATTTTGATGGTTTCTCAACCATTCCTTAATTTCAAACTCCCATATCTCGCGAACGGATTGACGAACACGCTAAGTTCCTGTTGGTTCTGAAAGTAGAAACTCGTCCCATTACAATGGTGTGTGTACTTTTCCCCTAACCCATAGTAGTTATGGGTTTCGAGTATCAGACTTGCGAAAATTTTGATGGTTTGTCAACCACTCCTTCACTTGAAGCTCCCATATCTCGCGAACGGATTGACGAACTCGAGAAATTCCTATTGCATCTGAAAGCAGAAACTCGCACGATTACAACGGTATGTGTATTTTTGCCCTAGGCCCCTGCAGTTATTGGTTTCGAGTATCAGACTTGCGAAAATTTTGATGGTTTCTCAACCGTTCCTTAAATTCAAACTCCCATATCTCGCGAACGAATTGACGAACTCGACAAATTCTTCTTGCATCTGAAAGCAGAAACTTGCCCGGTTACAGCGGTGTGTGTATTTTTGCCCTAGGCCATAGTAGTTATTGGTTTCGAGTATCAGACAAGCGAAAATTTTGATGGTTTCTCAACCATTCCTTAACTTCAAACTCCCATATCTCGCGAACGGTTTGACGAACTCGAGAAATTCCTGTTGCATCTGAAAGTAGAAACTCGCCCCATTACAATGGTGTGTGTACTTTTCGCCTTAGGCCATTCCAGTTATTGGTTTCGAGTATCAGACCAGCCAAATTTTTTATGGTTTCTCAACCATTCCTTAACTTCAAACTGCCATATTAATGGAATGGATTGACGAACTCGAGAAATTCCTATTGCATCTGAAAGCAGAAACTCGCCCGATTACATCGGTGTGTGCATTTTTGCCCTGGGCCATAGTAGTTATTTGTTTCGAGTATCAGACTTGCGAAAATTTTGATGGTTTCTCAACCATTCCTTAACTTCAAACTCCCATATCGCGCGAACGGATTGACGAACACGTGAAATTCCTATTGCATCTGAAAGTAGAAATTCGCACGATTACAACGGTATGAGCATTTTTACCCTAGGCCATTGTAGTTATTGGTTTCGAATATCAGACTTGCGAAAATTTTGATGGTTTCTCAACCATTCCTTAATTTCAAACTCCCATATCTCGCGAACGGATTGACGAACTCGAGAAATTCCTATTGCATCTGAAAGCAGAAACTCGCCCGATTACATCGGTGTGTGCATTTTTGCCCTGGGCCATAGTAGTTATTTGTTTCGAGTATCAGACTTGCGAAAATTTTGATGGTTTCTCAACCATTCCTTAACTTCAAACTCCCATATCGCGCGAACGGATTGACGAACACGTGAAATTCCTATTGCATCTGAAAGTAGAAATTCGCCCGATTACAACGGTATGTGCATTTTTACCCTAGGCCATTGCAGTTATTGGTTTCGAATATCAGACTTGCGAAAATTTTGATGGTTTCTCAACCATTCCTTAATTTCAAACTCCCATATCTCGCGAACGGATTGACGAACACGCTAAGTTCCTGTTGGTTCTGAAAGTAGAAACTCGTCCCATTACAATGGTGTGTGTACTTTTCCCCTAACCCATAGTAGTTTTGGGTTTCGAGTATCAGACTTGCGAAAATTTTGATGGTTTGTCAACCACTCCTTCACTTGAAACTCCCATATCTCGCGAACGGATTGACGAACTCGAGAAATTCCTATTGCATCTGAAAGCAGAAACTCGCCCGATTACAACGGTATGTGTATTTTCGCCCTAGGCCTCTGTAGTTATTGGTTTCGAGTATCAGACTTGCGAAAATTTTGATGGTTTCTCATCCGTTCCTTAAATTCAAACTCCCATATCTCGCGAACGGATTGACGAACTCGACAAATTCTTCTTGCATCTGAAGGCAGAAACTCGCCCGATTACAACGGTATGTGTATTTTTGCCCTAGGCCTCTGTAGTTATTGGTTTCGAGTATCAGACTTGCGAAAATTTTGATGGTTTCTCACCCGTTCCTTAAATTCAAACTCCCATATCTCGCGAACGGATTGACGAACTCGACAAATTCTTCTTGCATCTGAATGCAGAAACTCGCCCGATTACAACGGTATGTGTATTTTTCCCCTAGGCCATTGTAGTTATTGGTTTCGAGTATCAGACTTGCGAAAATTTTGATGGTTTCTCAACCATTCCTTAATTTCAAACTCCCATATCTCGCAAACGATTTGACGAACACGAGAAATTCCTGTTGCATCGGAAAGTAGAAACTCGCCCCATTACAATGGTGTGTGTACTTTTCCCCTAGGCCATTCCAGTTATTGGTTTCGAGTATCAGACCAGCGAAACTTTTGATGGTTTCTCAACCATTCCTTAATTTCAAACACCCATATCTCGCGAACGGATTGACGAACTCGAGAAATTCCTATTGCATCTGAAAGCAGAAACTCGCCCGATTACAACGGTATGTTTACTTTTCCCCCAGGCCATTCCAGTTATTGGTTTCGAGTATCAGACCAGCGAAAATTTTGATGGTTTCTCAACCATTCCTTAATTTCAAACTCCCATATCTCGCGAACGGATTGACGAACTCGACAAATTCTTCTTGCATCTGAAAGCAGAAACTCGCCCGATTACAACGGTATGTGTATTTTTGCCCTAGGCCATAGTAGTTATTGGTTTCGAGTATCAGACAAGCGAAAATTTTGATGGTTTCTCAACCATTCCTTAACTTCAAACTCCCATATCGCGCGAACGGATTGACGAACACGAGAAATTCCTACTGCATCTGACAGCAGAAACTCGCCCGATTTCAACGGTATGTTTACTTTTCCCCCAAGCCATTCCAGTTATTGGTTTCGAGTATCAGACCAGCGAAAATTTTGATGGTTTCTCAACCATTCCTTAATTTCAAACTCCCATATCTCGCGAACGGATTGACGAACTCGACAAATTCTTCTTGCATCTGAAAGCAGAAACTCGCCCGATTACAACGGTATGTGTATTTTTCCCCTAGGCCATTGTAGTTATTGGTTTCGAGTATCAGACTTGCGAAAATTTTGATGGTTTCTCAACCATTCCTTAACTTCAAACTCACATATCTTGCGAACGGATAGACGAACTCGAGAAATTCCTGTTGCTTCTGAAAGTAGAAACTCGTCCCATTACAATGGTGTGTGTACTTTTCCCCTAACCCATAGTAGTTATGGGTTTCGAGTATCAGACTTGCGAAAATTTTGATGGTTTGTCAACCACTCCTTCACTTGAAACTCCCATATCTCGCGAACGGATTGACGAACTCGAGAAATTCCTATTGCATCTGAAAGCAGAAACTCGCCCGATTACAACGGTATATCTATTTTTGCCCTAGGCCTCTGTAGTTATTGGTTTCGAGTATCAGACTTGCGAAAATTTTGATGGTTTCTCACCCGTTCCTTAAATTCAAACTCCCATATCTCGCGAACGGATTGACGAACTCGACAAATTCTTCTTGCATCTGAAAGCAGAAACTCGCCCGATTACAACGGTATGTGTATTTTTCCCCTAGGCCATTGTAGTTATTGGTTTCGAGTATCAGACTTGCGAAAATTTTTATGGTGGCTCAACCATTCCTTAACTTCAAACTCCCATATCTCGCGAACGAATTGACGAACTCGAGAAATTCTTGTTGCATCTGAAAGCAGAAACTCGCCCGATTACAACGGTATGTGTATTTTTCCCCTAGGCCATTGTAGTTATTGGTTTCGAGTATCAGACTTGCGAAAATTTTGATGGTTTCTCAACCATTCCTTAACTTCAAACTCCCATATCTTGCGAACGGATAGACGAACTCGAGAAATTCCTGTCTCATCTGAAAGTAGAAATTCGCCCGATTACAACGGTATGTGTATTTTTCCCCTAGGCCATTGTAGTTATTGGTTTCGAGTATCAGACTTGCGAAAATTTTGATGGTTTCTCAACCATTCCTTAATTTCAAACTCCCATATTATGCGAACGGATTGACGAACTCGAGAAATTCCTATTGCATCTGAAAGCAGAAACTCGCCCGATTTCAACGGTATGTGTACTTTTCCCCTAGGCCATTCCAGTTATTGGTTACGAGTATCAGACCAGCGAAAATTTTGATGGTTTGTCAACCATTCCTTAACTTCAAACTCCCATATCTCGCGAACGAATTGACGAACTCGAGAAATTCCTATTGCATCTGAAAGCAGAAACTCGCCCGATTACAACGGTATGTGTATTTTTGCCCTAGGCCTCTGTAGTTATTGGTTTCGAGTATCAGACTTGCGAAAATTTTGATGGTTTCTCAACCATTCCTTAATTTCAAACTCCCATATCTCGCGAACGGATTGACGAACTCGCGAAGCTCCTGTTGCTTCTGAAAGTAGAAACTCGCCCCATTACAATGGTGTGTGTACTTTTCCCCTAACCCATAGTAGTTATGGGTTTCGAGTATCAGACTTGCGAAAATTTTGATGGTTTGTCAACCATTCCTTAACTTCAAACTCCCATATCTCGCGAACGGATTGACGAACTCGAGAAATTCCTATTGCATCTGAAAGCAGAAACTCGCCCGATTACAACGGTGTGTGTACTTTTGCCCTAGGCCTCTGTAGTTATTGGTTTCGAGTATCAGACTTGCGAAAATTTTGATGGTTTATCAACCGTTCCTTAAATTCAAACTCCCATATCTCGCGAACGGATTGACGAACTCGAGAAATTCCTGTTGAATCTGAAAGTAGAAACTCGCCCGATTACAAGGGTATGTGTATTTTTCCCCTAGGACTTTGTAGTTATTGGTTTCGGGAATCAGACTTGCGAAAATTTTAAGGTTGCACAACAATTCCTTAACTTCAAACTCCCATATCTCGCGAAAGAATTGACGAACTCGACAAATTCTTCTTGCATCTGAAAGCAGAAACTCGCCCGATTACAGCGGTGTGTGTATTTTTGCCCTAGGCCATAGTAGTTATTGGTTTCGAGTATCAGACTTGCGAAAATTTTGATGGTTTCTCAACCATTCCTTAACTTCAAACTCCCATATCGCGCGAACGGATTGACGAACACGAGAAATTCCTACTGCATCTGACAGCAGAAACTCGCCCGATTTCAACGGTATGTTTACTTTTCCCCTAGGCCATTCCAGTTATTGGTTTCGAGTATCAGACCAGCGAAATTTTTGATGGTTTCTCAACCATTCCTTAACCTCAAACTCCCACATCTCGCGAACGGATTGACGAACTCGAGAAATTCCTGTTTCATCTGAAAGTAGAAACTCGCCCGATTACAACGGTATGTGTATTTTTCACCTAGGCCATTGTAGTTATTGGTTTCGAGTATCAGACTTGCGAAAATTTTAAGGTTGCACAACCATTCCTTAACTTCAAACTCCCATATCTTGCGAACGGATAGACGAACTCGAGAAATTCCTGTTTCATCTGAAAGTAGAAATTCGCCCGATTACAACGGTATGTGTATTTTTCCCCTAGGCCATTGTAGTTATTGGTTTCGAGTATCAGACTTGCGAAAATTTTGATGGTTTCTCAACCATTCCTTAATTTCAAACTCCCATATTATGCGAACGGATTGACGAACTCGAGAAATTCCTATTGCATCTGAAAGCAGAAACTCGCCCGATTTCAACGGTATGTGTACTTTTCCCCTAGGCCATTCCAGTTATTGGTTACGAGTATCAGACCAGCGAAAATTTTGATGGTTTCTCAACCATTCCTTAACTTCAAACTCCCATATCTCGCGAAAGAATTGACGAACTCGACAAATTCTTCTTGCATCTGAAAGCAGAAACTCGCCCGATTACAGCGGTGTGTGTATTTTTGCCCTAGGCCATAGTAGTTATTGGTTTCGAGTATCAGACTTGCGAAAATTTTGATGGTTTCTCAACCATTCCTTAATTTCAAACTCCCATATCTTGCGAACGGATAGACGAACTCGAGAAATTCCTGTTTCATCTGAAAGTAGAAATTCGCCCGATTACAACGGTATGTGTATTTTTCCCCTAGGCCATTGTAGTTATTGGTTTCGAGTATCAGACTTGCGAAAATTTTGATGGTTTCTCAACCATTCCTTAACTTCAAACTCCCATATTATGCGAACGGATTGACGAACTCGAGAAATTCCTATTGCATCTGAAAGCAGAAGCTCGCCCGATTACATCGGTGTGTGCATTTTTGCCCTAGGCCATAGTAGTTATTGGTTTCGGGTATCAGACTTGCAAAAATTTTGATGGTTTCTCAACCATTCCTTAACTTCAAACTCCCATATCGCGCGAACGGATTGACGAACACGAGAAATTCCTACTGCATCTGACAGCAGAAACTCGCCCGATTTCAACGGTATGTTTACTTTTCCCCTAGGCCATTCCAGTTATTGGTTTCGAGTATCAGACCAGCGAAAATTTTGATGGTTTCTCAACCATTCCTTAATTTCAAACTCCCATATCTCGCGAACGGATTGACGAACTCGACAAGTTCTTCTTGCATCTGAAAGCAGAAACTCGCCCGATTACAACGGTATGTGTATTTTTCCCCTAGGCCATTGTAGTTATTGGTTTCGAGTATCAGACTTGCGAAAATTTTGATGGTTTCTCAACCATTCCTTAACTTCAAACTCCCATATCTTGCGAACGGATAGACGAACTCGAGAAATTCCTGTTTCATCTGAAAGTAGAAATTCGCCCGGTTACAACGCTATGTGTATTTTTCCCCTAGGCCATTGTAGTTATTGGTTTCGAGTACCAGACTTGCGAAAATTTTGATGGTTTCTCAACCATTCCTTAATTTCAAACTCCCATATCTCGCGAACGGATTGACCAACTCCCGAAGTTCCTGTTGCTTCTGAAAGTAGAAACTCGCCCCATTACAATGGTGTGTGTACTTTTCCCCTAACCCATAGTAGTTATGGGATTCGAGTATCAGACTTGCGAAAATTTTGATGGTTTGTCAACCACTCCTTCACTTCAAACTCCCATATCTCGCGAACGGATTGACGAACTCGAGAAATTCCTATTGCATCTGAAAGCAGAAACTCGCCCGATTACAACGGTATGTGTATTTTTGCCCTAGGCCATAGTAGTTATTGGTTTCGAGTATCAGACTTGCGAAAATTTTGATGGTTTCTCAACCATTCCTTAACTTCAAACTCCCATATCTCGCGAACGGATTGACGAACACGAGAAATTCCTATTGCATCTAACAGCAGAAACCCACCCGATTTCAACGGTATGTGTACTTTTCCCCTAGGCCATTCCAGTTATTGGTTACGAGTATCAGACCAGCGAAAATTTTGATGGTTTCTCTACCATTCCCTAACTTCAAGCTCCCATATCTCGCGAACGGATTGACGAACTCGAGAAATTCCTGTTTCATCTGAAAGTAGAAATTCGCCCGATTACAACGGTATGTGTATTTTTCCCCTAGGCCATTGTAGTTATTGGTTTCGAGTATCAGACTTGCGAAAATTTTGATGGTTTTGTGGCGGCACTACCCACGCTTGCCACCAGAGGGAAACTCACCACCAACCGTTTCCCGCAAGTTCCCGTACCTGCTCCGATCGCTATATATACGACCTCTTACCGATCTTCCAATGTCCCGGCGTATAAGGCAGGGCCTGCTAGGATGCCTTACTGACGAGTCCACTAGCAGGCCCGGGATGAAACGCTTATCCCCACTCCTTTTCCTATTTCCGTTCTCTCCTATCTTAAACATCTTCAAACCGCCGCCAAAGTGGTGACCCCGTCTAAGAACCAACGCAACCTTCTGGACAACAGCACAGCAGCAGTAGAGGTGCAGCACAAGACGATGGAAGGAACGCAACGTAAAGGCCGATTTTCGTTAATCCCCCTCTCCGAGGGTTGACTCCTCAACCTGCCAGCGACGACACGGACGCTATACTCCCGGCTAACCATCAGGATCAACCCCAGGAGGACAGCAGGCAGCTTTGTCGACATTATTCACCGACCACACCGATGCGTTTCATAAATACTGGTACGCGCACGCATCAACGTCGGACAACAAGCGAAAAACGCGGCTTGAGCAAACGATGCTCGCCACGCGTATTCCGCAATCGACAGCAGCTGGGCCTTACTACGAAAAAGAAGCATTCTTCCCTTCCACCGCTCTGGACACCTCCTCCTGTGCCTGTTGTGCCACCGAACAACGGAACAAATACCTACGCCACTGGGACATCAGGACGGAACTTCAAAGTATCGTTTACCACTGGCAAGGGGGTTATGTGGCGGCACTACCCACGCTTGCCACCAGAGGGAAACTCACCACCAACCGTTTCCCGCAAGTTCCCGTACCTGCTCCGATCGCTATATATACGACCTCTTACCGATCTTCCAATGTCCCGGCGTATAAGGCAGGGCCTGCTAGGATGCCTTACTGACGAGTCCACTAGCAGGCCCGGGATGAAACGCTTATCCCCACTCCTTTTCCTATTTCCGTTCTCTCCTATCTTAAACATCTTCAAACCGCCGCCAAAGTTTCTCAACCATTCCTTAACTTCAAACTCCCATATTATGCGAACGGATTGACGAACTCGAGAAATTCCTATTGCATCTGAAAGCAGAAGCTCGCCCGATTACATCGGTGTGTGCATTTTTGCCCTAGGCCATAGTAGTTATTGGTTTCGGGTATCAGACTTGCAAAAATTTTGATGGTTTCTCAACCATTCCTTAACTTCAAACTCCCATATCGCGCGAACGGATTGACGAACACGAGAAATTCCTACTGCATCTGACAGCAGAAACTCGCCCGATTTCAACGGTATGTTTACTTTTCCCCTAGGCCATTCCAGTTATTGGTTTCGAGTATCAGACCAGCGAAAATTTTGATGGTTTCTCAACCATTCCTTAATTTCAAACTCCCATATCTCGCGAACGGATTGACGAACTCGACAAGTTCTTCTTGCATCTGAAAGCAGAAACTCGCCCGATTACAACGGTATGTGTATTTTTCCCCTAGGCCATTGTAGTTATTGGTTTCGAGTATCAGACTTGCGAAAATTTTGATGGTTTCTCACCCATTCCTTAACTTCAAACTCCCATATCTTGCGAACGGATAGACGAACTCGAGAAATTCCTGTTTCATCTGAAAGTAGAAATTCGCCCGGTTACAACGCTATGTGTATTTTTCCCCTAGGCCATTGTAGTTATTGGTTTCGAGTACCAGACTTGCGAAAATTTTGATGGTTTCTCAACCATTCCTTAATTTCAAACTCCCATATCTCGCGAACGGATTGACCAACTCCCGAAGTTCCTGTTGCTTCTGAAAGTAGAAACTCGCCCCATTACAATGGTGTGTGTACTTTTCCCCTAACCCATAGTAGTTATGGGATTCGAGTATCAGACTTGCGAAAATTTTGATGGTTTGTCAACCACTCCTTCACTTCAAACTCCCATATCTCGCGAACGGATTGACGAACTCGAGAAATTCCTATTGCATCTGAAAGCAGAAACTCGCCCGATTACAACGGTATGTGTATTTTTGCCCTAGGCCATAGTAGTTATTGGTTTCGAGTATCAGACTTGCGAAAATTTTGATGGTTTCTCAACCATTCCTTAACTTCAAACTCCCATATCTCGCGAACGGATTGACGAAAACGAGAAATTCCTATTGCATCTAACAGCAGAAACCCACCCGATTTCAACGGTATGTGTACTTTTCCCCTAGGCCATTCCAGTTATTGGTTACGAGTATCAGACCAGCGAAAATTTTGATGGTTTCTCTACCATTCCCTAACTTCAAGCTCCCATATCTCGCGAACGGATTGACGAACTCGCGAAGTTCCTGTTGCCCCTGAAAGTAGAAACTCGCCCCATTACAATGGTGTGTGTACTTTTCCCCTAGGCCATTCCAGTTATTCGTTTCCAGTATCAGACTTGCGAAATTTTTTATGGTGTCTCAACCATTCCTTAACTTCAAACTCCCATATCTCGCGAACGGATGGACGAACTCGAGAAATTCCTGTTTCATCTGAAAGTAGAGATCCGCCCGATTACAACGGTATGTGTATTTTTCCCCTAGGCCATTGTAGTTATTGGTTTCGAGTATCACACCTGCGAAAATTTTTATTGTTGCTCAACCATTCCTTAACTTCAAACTCCCATATCTCGCGAACGGATTGACGAACTCGAGAAATTCCTCTTGCATCTGAAAGTAGAAACTCGCCCGATTACAACGGTATGTGTATTTTTCCCGTAGGCATCTGCAGTTATCGGTTTCGGGAATCAGACGTGCGAAAATTTTGATGGTTGCTCAACCAATCCTTAACTTCAAACTCCCGTATCTCGCGAACGAATTGACGAACTCGAGAAATTCCTATTGCATCTGAAAGCAGAAACTCGCCCGATTACAACGGTATGTGTATTTATGCCCTAGGCCTCTGTAGTTATTGGTTTCGAGTATCAGACTTGCGAAAATTTTGATGGTTTCTCAACCATTCCTTAATTTCAAACTCCCATATCTCGCGAACGGATTGAAGAACTCGCGAAGTTCCTGTTGCTTCTGAAAGTAGAAACTCGCCCCATTACAATGGTGTGTGTACTTTTCCCCTAACCCATAATAGTTATGGGTTTCGAGTATCAGACTTGCGAAAATTTTGATGGTTTGTCAACCATTCTTTAACTTCAAACTCCCATATCTCGCGAACGGATTGACGAACTCGAGAAACTCCTATTGCATCTGAAAGCAGAAACTCGCCCGATTACAACGGTATGTGCATTTTTGCCCTAGGCCTCTGTGGTTATTGGTTTCGAGTATCAGACTTGCGAAAATTTTGATGGTTTCTCAACCGTTCCTTAAATTCAAACTCCGATATCTCGCGAACGGATTGACGAACTCGAGAAATTCCTGTTGCATCTGAAAGTAGAAACTCGCCCGATTACAAGGGTATGTGTATTTTTCCCCTAGGACTTTGTAGTTATTGGTTTCGGGAATCAGACTTGCGAAAATTTTGATGGTTGCTCAACCAATCCTTAACTTCAAACTCCCATATCTCGCGAACGAATTGACGACCACGAGAAATTCCTATTGCATCTGAAAGCAGAAACTCGCCCGATTGCAAGGGTACGTGTATTTTTGCCCTAGGCCATAGTAGTTATTGGTTTCGAGTATCAGACATGCGAAAATTTTGATGGTGTCTCAACCATTCCTTAACTTCAAACTCCCATATCTCGCGAACGGATGGACGAACTCGAGAAATTCCTGTTTCATCTGAAAGTAGAAATTCGCCCGATTACAACGGTATGTGTATTTTTCCCCTAAGCCATTGTAGTTATTGGTTTCGAGTATCACACGTGCGAAAATTTTTATGGTTGCTCAACCATTCCTTAACTTCAAACTCCCATATCTCGCGAAGTAATTGACGAACGCGAGAAATTCTTGTTGCATCTGAAAGCAGAAACTCGCCCGATTACACGGTATGTGTATTTTTGTCCTAGGCCATAGTAGTTATTGGTTTCGAGTATCAGACTTGCGAAAATTTTGATGGTTTCTCAACCATTCCTTAGTTTCAAACTCCCGTATCACGCGAACGGATTGACGAACTCGAGAAATTCCTGTTGCATCTGAAAGCAGAAACTCGCGCGATTACAACAGTATGTGTATTTTTCCCCTAGGACTTTGTAGTTATTTGTTTCGGGTATTACACCTGCGAAAATTTTGATGGTTTCTCAACCATTCCTTAACTTCACACTCCCATATCTCGCGAGCGGATTGACGAACACGAGAAATTCCTCTTGCATCTGAAAGTAGAAACTCGCCCGATTACAATGGTGTGTGTACTTTTCCCCTAGGCCATTCCAGTTATTGGTTTCGAGTATCAGACCAGCGAAAATTTTGATGGTTTCTCGACCATTCCTTAACTTCAAACTCCCATATCTCGCGAACGGATTGACGAACTCGAGAAATTCCTCTTGCATCTGAAAGTAGAAGCTCGCCCGATTACAACGGTATGTGTATTTTTCCCCTAGGCCTCTGTAGTTATTGGTTTCGGGAATCAGACTTGCGAAAATTTTGATGGTTGCTCAACCAATCCTTAACTTCAAACTCCCATATCTCGCGAACGAATTGACGAACTCGAGAAATTCCGATTGCATCTGAAAGCAGAAATTCGCCGGATTACAGCGGTATGTGTATTTTTGCCCTAGGCCATAGTAATTATTGGTTTCGAGTATCAGACTTGCGAAAATTTTGATGGTTTGTCAACCATTCCTTAACTTCAAACTCCCATATCTCGCGAACGAATTGACGAACTCGACAAATTCTTCTTGCATCTGAAAGCAGAAACTCGCCCGATTACAGCGGTGTGTGTATCTTTGCCCTAGGCCATAGTAGTTATTGGTTTCGAGTATCAGATAAGCGAAAATTTTAATGGTTTCTCAACCATTCCTTAACTTCAAACTCCCATATCGCGCGAACGGATTGACGAACACGAGAAATTCCTACTGCATCTGACAGCAGAAACTCGCCCGATTTCAACGGTATGTTTACTTTTCCCCCAGGCCATTCCAGTTATTGGTTTCGAGTATCAGACCAGCGAAAATTTTGATGGTTTCTCAACCATTCCTTAATTTCAAACTCCCATATCTCGCGAACGGATTGACGAACTCGACAAATTCTTCTTGCATCTGAAAGCAGAAACTCGCCCGATTACAACGGTATGTGTATTTTTCCCCTAGGCCATTGTAGTTATTGGTTTCGAGTATCAGACTTGCGAAAATTTTGATTGTTTCTCAACCATTCCTTAACTTCAAACTCACATATCTTGCGAACGGATAGACGAACTCGAGAAATTCCTGTTGCTTCTGAAAGTAGAAACTCGTCCCATTACAATGGTGTGTGTACTTTTCCCCTAACCCATAGTAGTTATGGGTTTCGAGTATCAGACTTGCGAAAATTTTGATGGTTTGTCAACCACTCCTTCACTTGAAACTCCCATATCTCGCGAACGGATTGACGAACTCGAGAAATTCCTATTGCATCTGAAAGCAGAAACTCGCCCGATTACAACGGTATGTGTATTTTTGCCCTAGGCCTCTGTAGTTATTGGTTTCGAGTATCAGACTTGCGAAAATTTTGATGGTTTCTCACCCGTTCCTTAAATTCAAACTCCCATATCTCGCGAACGGATTGACGAACTCGACAAATTCTTCTTGCATCTGAAAGCAGAAACTCGCCCGATTACAACGGTATGTGTATTTTTCCCCTAGGCCATTGTAGTTATTGGTTTCGAGTATCAGACTTGCGAAAATTTTGATGGTTTCTCAACCATTCCTTAATTTCAAACTCCCATATCTCGCAAACGATTTGACGAACACGAGAAATTCCTGTTGCATCGGAAAGTGGAAACTCGCCCGATTTCAACGGTATGTGTACTTTTCCCCTAGGCCATTCCAGTTATTGGTTACGAGTATCAGACCAGCGAAAATTTTGATGGTTTCTCAACCATTCCTTAACTTCAAACTCCCATATCTCGCGAACGAATTGACGAACTCGAGAAATTCCTATTGCATCTGAAAGCAGAAACTCGCCCGATTACAACGGTATGTGTATTTTTGCCCTAGGCCTCTGTAGTTATTGGTTTCGAGTATCAGACTTGCGAAAATTTTGATGGTTTCCCAACCATTCCTTAATTTCAAACTCCCATATCTCGCGAACGGATTGGCGAACTCGAGAAATTCCTGTCGCATCTGAAAGTAGAAACTCGCCCCATTACAATGGTATGTGTACTTTTCGCCTTAGGCCATTCCAGTTATTGGTTTCGAGTATCAGATCAGCCAAATTTTTGATGGTTTCTCAACCATTCCTTAACTTCAAACTCCCATATTAATGGAATGGATTGACGAACTCGAGAAATTCCTATTGCATCTGAAAGCAGAAACTCGCCCGATTACATCGGTGTGTGCATTTTTGCCCTAGGCCATAGTAGTTATTGGTTTCGAGTATCAGACTTGCGAAAATTTTTATGGTGGCTCAACCATTCCTTAACTTCAAACTCCCATATCTCGCGAACGAATTGACGAACTCGAGAAATTCTTGTTGCATCTGAAAGCAGAAACTCGCCCGATTACAACGGTATGTGTATTTTTCCCCTAGGCCATTGTAGTTATTGGTTTCGAGTATCAGACTTGCGAAAATTTTGATGGTTTCTCAACCATTCCTTAACTTCAAACTCCCATATCTTGCGAACGGATAGACGAACTCGAGAAATTCCTGTCTCATCTGAAAGTAGAAATTCGCCCGATTACAACGGTATGTGTATTTTTCCCCTAGGCCATTGTAGTTATTGGTTTCGAGTATCAGACTTGCGAAAATTTTGATGGTTTCTCAACCATTCCTTAATTTCAAACTCCCATATTATGCGAACGGATTGACGAACTCGAGAAATTCCTATTGCATCTGAAAGCAGAAACTCGCCCGACTTCAACGGTATGTATACTTTTCCCCTAGGCCATTCCAGTTATTGGTTACGAGTATCAGACCAGCGAAAATTTTGATGGTTTGTCAACCATTCCTTAACTTCAAACTCCCATATCTCGCGAACGGATTGACGAACTCGAGAAATTCCTATTGCATCTGAAAGCAGAAACTCGCCCGATTACATCGGTGTGTGCATTTTTGCCCTAGGCCATAGTAGTTATTGGTTTCGAGTATCAGACTTGCGAAAATTTTGATGGTTTCTCAACCATTCCTTAACTTCAAACTCCCATATCGCGCGAACGGATTGACGAACACGAGAAATTCCTACTGCATCTGACAGCAGAAACTCGCCCGATTTCAACGGTATGTTTACTTTTCCCCTAGGCCATTCCAGTTATTGGTTTCGAGTATCAGACCAGCGAAATTTTTGATGGTTTCTCAACCATTCCTTAACCTCAAACTCCCATATCTCGCGAACGGATTGACGAACTCGAGAAATTCCTGTTTCATCTGAAAGTAGAAACTCGCCCGATTACAACGGTATGTGTATTTTTCACCTAGGCCATTGTAGTTATTGGTTTCGAGTATCAGACTTGCGAAAATTTTGATGGTTTCTCAACCATTCCTTAACTTCAAACACCCATATCGCGCGAACGGATTGACGAACTCGAGAAATTCCTGTTGCATCTGAAAGTAGAAACTCGCCCGATTACAAGGGTATGTGTATTTTTCCCCTAGGACTTTGTAGTTATTGGTTTCGGGAATCAGACTTGCGAAAATTTTAAGGTTGCACAACCATTCCTTAACTTCAAACTCCCATATCTTGCGAACGGATAGACGAACTCGAGAAATTCCTGTTTCATCTGAAAGTAGAAATTCGCCCGATTACAACGGTATGTGTATTTTTCCCCTAGGCCATTGTAGTTATTGGTTTCGAGTATCAGACTTGCGAAAATTTTGATGGTTTCTCAACCATTCCTTAATTTCAAACTCCCATATTATGCGAACGGATTGACGAACTCGAGAAATTCCTATTGCATCTGAAAGCAGAAACTCGCCCGATTTCAACGGTATGTGTACTTTTCCCCTAGGCCATTCCAGTTATTGGTTACGAGTATCAGACCAGCGAAAATTTTGATGGTTTCTCAACCATTCCTTAACTTCAAACTCCCATATCTCGCGAACGAATTGACGAACTCGCGAAATTCCTATTGCATCTGAAAGCAGAAACTCGCCCGATTACAACGGTATGTGTATTTTTGCCCTAGGCCTCTGTAGTTATTGGTTTCGAGTATCAGACTTGCGAAAATTTTGATGGTTTCTCAACCATTCCTTAATTTCAAACTCCCATGTCTCGCGAACGGATTGACGAACTCGCGAAGCTCCTGTTGCTTCTGAAAGTAGAAACTCGCCCCATTACAATGGTGTGTGTACTTTTCCCCTAACCCATAGTAGTTATAGGTTTCGAGTATCAGACTTGCGAAAATTTTGATGGTTTCTCAACCATTCCTTAATTTCAAACTCCCATATCTCGCGAACGGATTGACGAACTCCCGAACTTCCTGTTGCTTCTGAAAGTAGAAACTCGCCCCATTACAATGGTGTGTGTACTTTTCCCCTAACCCATAGTAGTTATGGGATTCGAGTATCAGACTTGCGAAAATTTTGATGGTTTGTCAACCACTCCTTCACTTCAAACTCCCATATCTCGCGAACGGATTGACGAACTCGAGAAATTCCTATTGCATCTGAAAGCAGAAACTCGCCCGATTACAACGGTATGTGTATTTTTGCCCTAGGCCATAGTAGTTATTGGTTTCGAGTATCAGACTTGCGAAAATTTTGATGGTTTCTCAACCATTCCTTAACTTCAAACTCCCATATCTCGCGAACGGATTGACGAACACGAGAAATTCCTATTGCATCTAACAGCAGAAACTCGCCCGATTTCAACGGTATGTGTACTTTTCCCCTAGGCCATTCCAGTTATTGGTTACGAGTATCAGACCAGCGAAAATTTTGATGGTTTCTCTACCATTCCCTAACTTCAAACTCCCATATCTCGCGAACGGATTGACGAACTCGCGAAGTTCCTGTTGCCCCTGAAAGTAGAAACTCGCCCCATTACAATGGTGTGTGTACTTTTCCCCTAGGCCATTCCAGTTATTCGTTTCCAGTATCAGACTTGCGAAATTTTTTATGGTGTCTCAACCATTCCTTAACTTCAAACTCCCATATCTCGCGAACGGATTGACGAACTCGAGTAATTCCTCTTGCATCTGAAAGTAGAAACTCGCCCGATTACAACGGTATGTGTATTTTTCCCGTAGGCATCTGCAGTTATCGGTTTCGGGAATCAGACATGCGAAAATTTTGATGGTTGCTCAACCAATCCTTAATTTCAAACTCCCGTATCTCGCGAACGAATTGACGAACTCGAGAAATTCCTATTGCATCTGAAAGCAGAAACTCGCCCGATTACAACCGTATGTGTATTTATGCCCTAGGCCTCTGTAGTTACTGGTTTCGAGTATCAGACTTGCGAAAATTTTGATGGTTTCTCAACCATTCCTTAATTTCAAACTCCCATATCTCGCGAACGGATTGAAGAACTCGCGAAGTTCCTGTTGCTTCTGAAAGTAGAAACTCGCCCCATTACAATGGTGTGTGTACTTTTCCCCTAACCCATAGTAGTTATGGGTTTCGAGTATCAGACTTGCGAAAATTTTGATGGTTTGTCAACCATTCCTTAACTTCAAACTCCCATATCTCGCGAACGGATTGACGAACTCGAGAAACTCCTATTGCATCTGAAAGCAGAAACTCGCCCGATTACAACGGTATGTGCATTTTTGCCCTAGGCCTCTGTGGTTATTGGTTTCGAGTATCAGACTTGCGAAAATTTTGATGGTTTCTCAACCATTCCTTAACTTCAAACACCCATATCGCGCGAACGGATTGACGAACTCGAGAAATTCCTGTTGCATCTGAAAGTAGAAACTCGCCCGATTACAAGGGTATGTGTATTTTTCCCCTAGGACTTTGTAGTTATTGGTTTCGGGAATCAGACTTGCGAAAATTTTAAGGTTGCACAACCATTCCTTAACTTCAAACTCCCATATCTTGCGAACGGATAGACGAACTCGAGAAATTCCTGTTTCATCTGAAAGTAGAAATTCGCCCGATTACAACGGTATGTGTATTTTTCCCCTAGGCCATTGTAGTTATTGGTTTCGAGTATCAGACTTGCGAAAATTTTGATGGTTTCTCAACCATTCCTTAATTTCAAACTCCCATATTATGCGAACGGATTGACGAACTCGAGAAATTCCTATTGCATCTGAAAGCAGAAACTCGCCCGATTTCAACGGTATGTGTACTTTTCCCCTAGGCCATTCCAGTTATTGGTTACGAGTATCAGACCAGCGAAAATTTTGATGGTTTCTCAACCATTCCTTAACTTCAAACTCCCATATCTCGCGAACGAATTGACGAACTCGCGAAATTCCTATTGCATCTGAAAGCAGAAACTCGCCCGATTACAACGGTATGTGTATTTTTGCCCTAGGCCTCTGTAGTTATTGGTTTCGAGTATCAGACTTGCGAAAATTTTGATGGTTTCTCAACCATTCCTTAATTTCAAACTCCCATGTCTCGCGAACGGATTGACGAACTCGCGAAGCTCCTGTTGCTTCTGAAAGTAGAAACTCGCCCCATTACAATGGTGTGTGTACTTTTCCCCTAACCCATAGTAGTTATAGGTTTCGAGTATCAGACTTGCGAAAATTTTGATGGTTTCTCAACCATTCCTTAATTTCAAACTCCCATATCTCGCGAACGGATTGACGAACTCCCGAACTTCCTGTTGCTTCTGAAAGTAGAAACTCGCCCCATTACAATGGTGTGTGTACTTTTCCCCTAACCCATAGTAGTTATGGGATTCGAGTATCAGACTTGCGAAAATTTTGATGGTTTGTCAACCACTCCTTCACTTCAAACTCCCATATCTCGCGAACGGATTGACGAACTCGAGAAATTCCTATTGCATCTGAAAGCAGAAACTCGCCCGATTACAACGGTATGTGTATTTTTGCCCTAGGCCATAGTAGTTATTGGTTTCGAGTATCAGACTTGCGAAAATTTTGATGGTTTCTCAACCATTCCTTAACTTCAAACTCCCATATCTCGCGAACGGATTGACGAACACGAGAAATTCCTATTGCATCTAACAGCAGAAACTCGCCCGATTTCAACGGTATGTGTACTTTTCCCCTAGGCCATTCCAGTTATTGGTTACGAGTATCAGACCAGCGAAAATTTTGATGGTTTCTCTACCATTCCCTAACTTCAAACTCCCATATCTCGCGAACGGATTGACGAACTCGCGAAGTTCCTGTTGCCCCTGAAAGTAGAAACTCGCCCCATTACAATGGTGTGTGTACTTTTCCCCTAGGCCATTCCAGTTATTCGTTTCCAGTATCAGACTTGCGAAATTTTTTATGGTGTCTCAACCATTCCTTAACTTCAAACTCCCATATCTCGCGAACGGATTGACGAACTCGAGTAATTCCTCTTGCATCTGAAAGTAGAAACTCGCCCGATTACAACGGTATGTGTATTTTTCCCGTAGGCATCTGCAGTTATCGGTTTCGGGAATCAGACATGCGAAAATTTTGATGGTTGCTCAACCAATCCTTAACTTCAAACTCCCGTATCTCGCGAACGAATTGACGAACTCGAGAAATTCCTATTGCATCTGAAAGCAGAAACTCGCCCGATTACAACCGTATGTGTATTTATGCCCTAGGCCTCTGTAGTTACTGGTTTCGAGTATCAGACTTGCGAAAATTTTGATGGTTTCTCAACCATTCCTTAATTTCAAACTCCCATATCTCGCGAACGGATTGAAGAACTCGCGAAGTTCCTGTTGCTTCTGAAAGTAGAAACTCGCCCCATTACAATGGTGTGTGTACTTTTCCCCTAACCCATAGTAGTTATGGGTTTCGAGTATCAGACTTGCGAAAATTTTGATGGTTTGTCAACCATTCCTTAACTTCAAACTCCCATATCTCGCGAACGGATTGACGAACTCGAGAAACTCCTATTGCATCTGAAAGCAGAAACTCGCCCGATTACAACGGTATGTGCATTTTTGCCCTAGGCCTCTGTGGTTATTGGTTTCGAGTATCAGACTTGCGAAAATTTTGATGGTTTCTCAACCGTTCCTTAAATTCAAACTCCGATATCTCGCGAACGGATTGACGAACTCGAGAAATTCCGGTTGCATCTGAAAGTAGAAACTCGCCCGATTACAAGGGTATGTGTATTTTTCCCCTAGGACTTTGTAGTTATTGGTTTCGGGAATCAGACTTGCGAAAATTTTGATGGCTGCTCAACCAATCCTTAACTTCAAACTCCTATATCTCGCGAACGAATTGACGACCACGAGAAATTCCTATTGCATCTGAAAGCAGAAACTCGCCCGATTGCAAGGGTACGTGTATTTTTGCCCTAGGCCATAGTAGTTATTGGTTTCGAGTATCAGACATGCGAAAATTTTGATGGTGTCTCAACCATTCCTTAACTTCAAACTCCCATATCTCGCGAACGGATTGACGAACTCGAGAAATTCCTCTTGCATCTGAAAGCAGAAACTCGCCCGATTACAAGGGTATGTGCATTTTTGCCCTAGGCCTCTGTGGTTATTGGTTTCGAGTATCAGACTTGCGAAAATTTTTATGGTTGCTCAACCATTCCTTAACTTCAAACTCCCATATCTCGCGAACGAATTGACGAACGCGAGAAATTCTTGTTGCATCTGAAAGCAGAAACTCGCCCGATTACACGGTATGTGTATTTTTGCCCTAGGCCATAGTAGTTATTGGTTTCGAGTATCAGACTTGCGAAAATTTTGATGGTTTCTCAACCATTCCTTAGTTTCAAACTCCCGTATCACGCGAACGGATTGACGAACTCGAGAAATTCCTATTGCATCTGAAAGCAGAAACTCGCGCGATTACAACAGTATGTGTATTTTTTCCCTAGGACTTTGTAGTTATTTGTTTCGGGTATTAGACCTGCGAAAATTTTGATGGTTTCTCAACCATTCCTTAACTTCACACTCCCATATCTCGCGAACGGATTGACGAACACGAGAAATTCCTCTTGCATCTGAAAGTAGAAACTCGCCCGATTACAATGGTGTGTGTACTTTTCCCCTAGGCCATTCCAGTTATTGGTTTCGAGTATCAGACCAGCGAAAATTTTGATGGTTTCTCGACCATTCCTTAACTTCAAACTCCCATATCTCGCGAACGGATTGACGAACTCGAGAAATTCCTCTTGCATCTGAAAGTAGAAACTCGCCCGATTACAACGGTATGTGTATTTTTCCCCTAGGCCTCTGTAGTTATTGGTTTCGGGAATCAGACTTGCGAAAATTTTGATGGTTGCTCAACCAATCCTTAACTTCAAACTCCCATATCTCGCGAACGAATTGACGAACTCGAGAAATTCCTATTGCATCTGAAAGCAGAAACTCGCCCGATTACAACGGTATGTGTATTTTTGCCTTAGGCCTCTGTAGTTATTGGTTTCGAGTATCAGACTTGCGAAAATTTTGATGGTGTGTCAACCATTCCTTAACTTCAAACTCCCATATCTCGCGAACGAATTGACGAACTCGAGAAATTCTTGTTGCATCTGAAAGCAGAAATTCGCCGGATTACAGCGGTATGTGTATTTTTGCCCTAGGCCATAGTAATTATTGGTTTCGAGTATCAGACTTGCGAAAATTTTGATGGTTTGTCAACCATTCCTTAACTTCAAACTCCCATATCTCGCGAACGAATTGACGAACGCGAGAAATTCTTGTTGCATCTGAAAGCAGAAACTCGCCCCATTACAATGGTGTGTGTACTTTTCCCCTAGGCCATTCCAGTTATTCGTTTGCAGTATCAGACTTGCGAAATTTTTTATGGTGTCTCAACCATTCCTTAACTTCAAACTCCCATATCTCGCGAACGGATTGACGAACTCGAGAAATTCCTATTGCATCTGACAGCAGAAACTCGCCCGATTTCAACGGTATGTGCATGTTTCCCCTAGGCCTTTGTAGTTATTGGTTTCGGGAATCAGACTTGCGAAAATTTTGATGGTTGCTCAACCATTCCTTAACTTCAAACTCCCATATCTCGCGAACGAATTGACGAACTCGCGAAATTCTTGTTGCATCTGAAAGCAGAAACTCGCCCGATTACAGCGGTGTGTGTATTTTTGCCCTAGGCCATAGTAGTTATTGGTTTCGAGTATCAGACGTGCGAAAATTTTGATGGTTTCTCAACCATTCCTTAACTTCACACTCCCATATCACGCGAACGGATTGACGAACTCGAGAAATTCCTATTGCATCTGAAAGCAGAAACTCGCGCGATTACAACAGTATGTGTATTTTTCCCCTAGGCCTTTGTAGTTATTTGTTTCGAGTACTAGACCTGCGAAAATTTTGATGGTTTCTCAACCATTCCTTAACTTCACACTCCCATATCTCGCGAACGGATTGACGAACTCCCGAAGTTCCTGTTGCATCTGAAAGTAGAAACTCGCCCCGTTACAACGGTGTGTGTACTTTTCCCCTTAGGCCATTCCAGTTATTTGTTTCGAGTATCAGACCAGCGAAATTTTTGATGGTTTCTCAACCATTCCTTAACTTCAAACTCCCATATCTCGCGAACGGATTGACGAACTCGAGAAATTCCTGTTTCATCTGAATGTAGAAACTCGCCCGATTACAACGGTATGTGTATTTTCCCCTAGGCCATTGTAGTTATTGGTTTCGAATATCAGACATGCGAAAATTTTGATGGTTTCTCAACCATTCCTTAACTTCAAACTCCCATATTAATGGAACGGATTGACGAACTCGAGAAATTCCTATTGCATCTGAAAGCAGAAACTCGCCCGATTACATCGGTGTGTGCATTTTTGCCCTAGGCCATAGTAGTTATTGGTTTCGAGTATCAGACTTGCGAAAATTTTGATGGTTTCTCAACCATTCCTTAACTTCAAACTCCCATATTATGCGAACGGATTGACGAACTCGAGAAATTCCTATTGCATCTGAAAGCAGAAACTCGCCCGATTACATCGGTGTGTGCATTTTTGCCCTAGGCCATAGTAGTTACTGGTTTCGAGTATCAGACTTGCAAAAATTTTGATGGTTTCTCAACCATTCCTTAACTTCAAACTCCCATATCGCGCGAACGGATTGACGAACACGAGAAATTCCTACTGCATCTGAAAGCAGAAACTCGCCCGATTTCAACGGTATGTTTACTTTTCCCCTAGGCCATTCCAGTTATTGGTTTCGAGTATCAGACCAGCGAAAATTTTGATGGTTTCTCAACCATTCCTTAATTTCAAACTCCCATATCTCGCGAACGGATTGACGAACTCGACAAGTTCTTCTTGCATCTGAAAGCAGAAACTCGCCCGATTACAACGGTATGTGTATTTTTCCCCTAGGCCATTGTAGTTATTGGTTTCGAGTATCAGACTTGCGAAAATTTTGATGGTTTCTCAACCATTCCTTAACTTCAAACTCCCATATCTCGCGAACGGATTGACGAAAACGAGAAATTCCTATTGCATCTAACAGCAGAAACCCACCCGATTTCAACGGTATGTGTACTTTTCCCCTAGGCCATTCCAGTTATTGGTTACGAGTATCAGACCAGCGAAAATTTTGATGGTTTCTCTACCATTCCCTAACTTCAAGCTCCCATATCTCGCGAACGGATTGACGAACTCGCGAAGTTCCTGTTGCCCCTGAAAGTAGAAACTCGCCCCATTACAATGGTGTGTGTACTTTTCCCCTAGGCCATTCCAGTTATTCGTTTCCAGTATCAGACTTGCGAAATTTTTTATGGTGTCTCAACCATTCCTTAACTTCAAACTCCCATATCTCGCGAACGGATGGACGAACTCGAGAAATTCCTGTTTCATCTGAAAGTAGAGATCCGCCCGATTACAACGGTATGTGTATTTTTCCCCTAGGCCATTGTAGTTATTGGTTTCGAGTATCACACCTGCGAAAATTTTTATTGTTGCTCAACCATTCCTTAACTTCAAACTCCCATATCTCGCGAACGGATTGACGAACTCGAGAAATTCCTCTTGCATCTGAAAGTAGAAACTCGCCCGATTACAACGGTATGTGTATTTTTCCCGTAGGCATCTGCAGTTATCGGTTTCGGGAATCAGACGTGCGAAAATTTTGATGGTTGCTCAACCAATCCTTAACTTCAAACTCCCGTATCTCGCGAACGAATTGACGAACTCGAGAAATTCCTATTGCATCTGAAAGCAGAAACTCGCCCGATTACAACGGTATGTGTATTTATGCCCTAGGCCTCTGTAGTTATTGGTTTCGAGTATCAGACTTGCGAAAATTTTGATGGTTTCTCAACCATTCCTTAATTTCAAACTCCCATATCTCGCGAACGGATTGAAGAACTCGCGAAGTTCCTGTTGCTTCTGAAAGTAGAAACTCGCCCCATTACAATGGTGTGTGTACTTTTCCCCTAACCCATAATAGTTATGGGTTTCGAGTATCAGACTTGCGAAAATTTTGATGGTTTGTCAACCATTCTTTAACTTCAAACTCCCATATCTCGCGAACGGATTGACGAACTCGAGAAACTCCTATTGCATCTGAAAGCAGAAACTCGCCCGATTACAACGGTATGTGCATTTTTGCCCTAGGCCTCTGTGGTTATTGGTTTCGAGTATCAGACTTGCGAAAATTTTGATGGTTTCTCAACCGTTCCTTAAATTCAAACTCCGATATCTCGCGAACGGATTGACGAACTCGAGAAATTCCTGTTGCATCTGAAAGTAGAAACTCGCCCGATTACAAGGGTATGTGTATTTTTCCCCTAGGACTTTGTAGTTATTGGTTTCGGGAATCAGACTTGCGAAAATTTTGATGGTTGCTCAACCAATCCTTAACTTCAAACTCCCATATCTCGCGAACGAATTGACGACCACGAGAAATTCCTATTGCATCTGAAAGCAGAAACTCGCCCGATTGCAAGGGTACGTGTATTTTTGCCCTAGGCCATAGTAGTTATTGGTTTCGAGTATCAGACATGCGAAAATTTTGATGGTGTCTCAACCATTCCTTAACTTCAAACTCCCATATCTCGCGAACGGATGGACGAACTCGAGAAATTCCTGTTTCATCTGAAAGTAGAAATTCGCCCGATTACAACGGTATGTGTATTTTTCCCCTAAGCCATTGTAGTTATTGGTTTCGAGTATCACACGTGCGAAAATTTTTATGGTTGCTCAACCATTCCTTAACTTCAAACTCCCATATCTCGCGAAGTAATTGACGAACGCGAGAAATTCTTGTTGCATCTGAAAGCAGAAACTCGCCCGATTACACGGTATGTGTATTTTTGTCCTAGGCCATTGTAGTTATTGGTTTCGAGTATCAGACTTGCGAAATTTTGATGGTTTCTCAACCATTCCTTAGTTTCAAACTCCCGTATCACGCGAACGGATTGACGAACTCGAGAAATTCCTGTTGCATCTGAAAGCAGAAACTCGCGCGATTACAACAGTATGTGTATTTTTCCCCTAGGACTTTGTAGTTATTTGTTTCGGGTATTACACCTGCGAAAATTTTGATGGTTTCTCAACCATTCCTTAACTTCACACTCCCATATCTCGCGAACGGATTGACGAACACGAGAAATTCCTCTTGCATCTGAAAGTAGAAACTCGCCCGATTACAATGGTGTGTGTACTTTTCCCCTAGGCCATTCCAGTTATTGGTTTCGAGTATCAGACCAGCGAAAATTTTGATGGTTTCTCGACCATTCCTTAACTTCAAACTCCCATATCTCGCGAACGGATTGACGAACTCGAGAAATTCCTCTTGCATCTGAAAGTAGAAGCTCGCCCGATTACAACGGTATGTGTATTTTTCCCCTAGGCCTCTGTAGTTATTGGTTTCGGGAATCAGACTTGCGAAAATTTTGATGGTTGCTCAACCAATCCTTAACTTCAAACTCCATATCTCGCGAACGAATTGACGAACTCGAGAAATTCCGATTGCATCTGAAAGCAGAAATTCGCCGGATTACAGCGGTATGTGTATTTTTGCCCTAGGCCATAGTAATTATTGGTTTCGAGTATCAGACTTGCGAAAATTTTGATGGTTTGTCAACCATTCCTTAACTTCAAACTCCCATATCTCGCGAACGAATTGACGAACTCGACAAATTCTTCTTGCATCTGAAAGCAGAAACTCGCCCGATTACAGCGGTGTGTGTATCTTTGCCCTAGGCCATAGTAGTTATTGGTTTCGAGTATCAGATAAGCGAAAATTTTGATGGTTTCTCAACCATTCCTTAACTTCAAACTCCCATATCGCGCGAACGGATTGACGAACACGAGAAATTCCTACTGCATCTGACAGCAGAAACTCGCCCGATTTCAACGGTATGTTTACTTTTCCCCAGGCCATTCCAGTTATTGGTTTCGAGTATCAGACCAGCGAAAATTTTGATGGTTTCTCAACCATTCCTTAATTTCAAACTCCCATATCTCGCGAACGGATTGACGAACTCGACAAATTCTTCTTGCATCTGAAAGCAGAAACTCGCCCGATTACAACGGTATGTGTATTTTTCCCCTAGGCCATTGTAGTTATTGGTTTCGAGTATCAGACTTGCGAAAATTTTGATTGTTTCTCAACCATTCCTTAACTTCAAACTCACATATCTTGCGAACGGATAGACGAACTCGAGAAATTCCTGTTGCTTCTGAAAGTAGAAACTCGTCCCATTACAATGGTGTGTGTACTTTTCCCCTAACCCATAGTAGTTATGGGTTTCGAGTATCAGACTTGCGAAAATTTTGATGGTTTGTCAACCACTCCTTCACTTGAAACTCCCATATCTCGCGAACGGATTGACGAACTCGAGAAATTCCTATTGCATCTGAAAGCAGAAACTCGCCCGATTACAACGGTATGTGTATTTTTGCCCTAGGCCTCTGTAGTTATTGGTTCGAGTATCAGACTTGCGAAAATTTTGATGGTTTCTCACCCGTTCCTTAAATTCAAACTCCCATATCTCGCGAACGGATTGACGAACTCGACAAATTCTTCTCTTGCATCTGAAAGCAGAAACTCGCCCGATTACAACGGTATGTGTATTTTTCCCCTAGGCCATTGTAGTTATTGGTTTCGAGTATCAGACTTGCGAAAATTTTGATGGTTCTCAACCATTCCTTAATTTCAAACTCCCATATCTCGCAAACGATTTGACGAACACGAGAAATTCCTGTTGCATCGGAAAGTGGAAACTCGCCCGATTTCAACGGTATGTGTACTTTTCCCCTAGGCCATTCCAGTTATTGGTTACGAGTATCAGACCAGCGAAAATTTTGATGGTTTCTCAACCATTCCTTAACTTCAAACTCCCATATCTCGCGAACGAATTGACGAACTCGAGAAATTCCTATTGCATCTGAAAGCAGAAACTCGCCCGATTACAACGGTATGTGTATTTTTGCCCTAGGCCTCTGTAGTTATTGGTTTCGAGTATCAGACTTGCGAAAATTTTGATGGTTTCCCAACCATTCCTTAATTTCAAACTCCCATATCTCGCGAACGGATTGGCGAACTCGAGAAATTCCTGTCGCATCTGAAAGTAGAAACTCGCCCCATTACAATGGTATGTGTACTTTTCGCCTTAGGCCATTCCAGTTATTGGTTTCGAGTATCAGATCAGCCAAATTTTTGATGGTTTCTCAACCATTCCTTAACTTCAAACTCCCATATTAATGGAATGGATTGACGAACTCGAGAAATTCCTATTGCATCTGAAAGCAGAAACTCGCCCGATTACATCGGTGTGTGCATTTTTGCCCTAGGCCATAGTAGTTATTGGTTTCGAGTATCAGACTTGCGAAAATTTTTATGGTGGCTCAACCATTCCTTAACTTCAAACTCCCATATCTCGCG